>NW_021635764.1:0-262305 GCF_004799145.2 Neltuma alba
TAATATATTTTAAGGTTTTTTTTAATCTGTTTAAAATACGTTAAAAGTATTTTATAAATAGAATTAACAAATATATGAGTATCTTTGTTAGTGTGAATTCAAACATAATTTAACACTTTGTAAGTAACTAACTGCTAGGTTCATTATTCTCATACTTCATATATACTCCTTTGATCCTATTAAGGGTAAAGAGAGAAGTTTTTTTTGTTCTATTTATAAGTCATTTTATTAATTTTTTATTATGAATGTACTATTTTATCCTTATTTATTATAGTATAAATAGTTATTTTTTTAAAAGATGCATATATTAAATAAGAATAAAGTTGAAAAGTTGTTATATTTTAATGGAGAATTGATATATTTTAAGGTTTTTTTTAATCTGTATAAAATATATTAAAAATATTTATAAATAGAATTAAAGGAGTATTTATTAAAATAGAGCTGCTAAAGAGGAGAACCTAAGAATTGAAATGGAATTAGTATGGGGCTCTCATTTCATTGAAGAGTTAGCTCCTAGCTATAATAGCTGGAGATCCCTGGAAACCTAGCTAGCTATTACAACTTAACTTAATAAATGGGCTGTGTGTCATAAAGTGATCCACCGATAGTGGATTGAATTAGCATAAAAATATAATTGATTTTTAAATAGTAACTTGTGGGATAATATATATTTTTTGTTTAGGATATACTTCAGCATGGATTATTAGCACGCAGGATTTATTGGTTATAAATAACTCAGGACCAAATATTAAAAATCAGAAAATAAAGTCCATAGACAGATGTGATTAGGGACACGAATATTTGCAAGAGTCAGAACGAGTGGTTCAGTACAAGTCAGAACGAGTGTTATTATTTTTTAAAAAAATATCTTTTTTTAATCATATATATATATTTGTAATTTATCTTCTGATAAAATTTAAAAATATTTAAATTTTAGAGATAAAGTTGGTTTTGAGATCTTATGTTGAGAACATAACAAAGTAACTATTTTTTTTAACTCCTATATTTAAAGATGGGAGGTAGTAGATATTATTCCCTATATTCATTATAAGCTT
This sequence comes from Neltuma alba, assembly GCF_004799145.2. Taxonomy (NCBI): domain Eukaryota; kingdom Viridiplantae; phylum Streptophyta; class Magnoliopsida; order Fabales; family Fabaceae; genus Neltuma; species Neltuma alba. The sequence continues at coordinate 1,056 of NW_021635764.1, forward strand.
CAAACAACTATTTTGAATACAAAAAAAATAGGTAAAATCAGTTAAAAATAATAAATAGGTAAGAATATATTTTTATTTTTAAATATACCATTCTATTCTAATCAGTCAAAAAATGAAAGAAAATACATAGAGGAATGTAACGAGGATGTGTGACAAATGAATGAGAATAAATAATTATGGGTTAAATTTAAAAATTCATTAAATATTAAAGCAGATCCAAATTTAAACTTATAAAATGAATCACACTCGTTCTCAAATTTAAATCTTTATCCAATGGAGTAATATATATTATAAAAAGTGAGCAATGCACATACCTTTTTCGGTGCTAAATACTCTTGGGTCCTATTTATAAAGTATTTTTAAACATATTTCAACATACTAAGAAAAATCTTAAAATAAGTATTACTCTCCATTAAAATATAACAAATTTTCAACTTTATCCATATTTAATATATACACATTTCAAAAAAGATAACTATTTACACCATAACAAATGAAGGACAAAATTACAAAATAGTACATTCACATTGAAAATTTAATGAAGTGACTTATAAATAGGACAAAAGAAACCTTTTCTCTCTATCTTATAACTAGGAGCAGAGGAGTATATGATATCCTCAAATTACTCTAAAATTGGGGACTTTTTTATATTTTCAATGTTTAAAGCACAGTCTTCTTCCAATTACGTGTTTTTCGCTATATGAATTGGTGTTATCCCTCGAGCAATAACTATTTGTTTCGCCTGAAGGTTCATTTAAACTTTTGTTTGGATGTGAGAATCAGAGATTTAGACGTACAAGAGTGGAATAATTCAGGTGGTCACATGAGAATCAAAGTGAAGAAGGAAACTTCTCCCATTGGAGTACTTAAAGGCAGTATGAAGAATGCAACAGAACTTTGGTTGCGGATCGATCTCCATCGGACGAGTCAACGTCATGGCTCAGAGGAGACACTATTGGATCATCTTTCTCACAATCAGACTGCCCCTTTTATCTATGTGTCGATTCACTACTGACTTTGCATATCATATCTCTCCGTTGCAACTTTACTCATCTCTTGTAAGTTGTAACCATTCTGTCCGCCACAAGCATATATATTTGAGTGATTCAATACTTTAAAGTAGTACTTCTCCACCACTATTCATTCAGTGCCATAAACTAATTTTTATCTATAATTGACGTTTTCAAGTATTTTTTTAATAATATTTAATATCCTAAGATAATATTTTTCATCCAACACCTCAAATGAAAAACGGCTTTAAAAGAACTAGTCTTATAGAGTTGAAGACTAAGGACCGACTTGTTTAAGTCATTTTATATTTTCTTTGTATTTTTAAATTTTTATATAACGCTAATAATATTATTAATTTTTTACATTGTTAATGTTATTTCAAATATTTAGTTATTATTATTTTGAAATTAAGTTTTATAAAATGGTTTGATTTAATTAGTTTTGAATAATAATTTGTTCAATTAAATTTAAAAAAGATTAATTTGAATTTTAATAATAATTTTATTTATAATTTTTTTTTTGTATAGAATAACTTTAGTATGGATTATTACTGCACAGGATTTATTGGCTATAAAGCTCAGCAACAAATATTAAAAACCAGAAAATAAAGTCCATAGATAGATGTGACCAGGGACACGGAATATTTGCAGGAGTCAGAACCAGTGGTTCAGTACAAGTCAGAACGAGTGGTATATTTTTTTAAAAAAAATATTTTTTTTAATCATATATGTATATTGCAATTTATCTTCTGATAATATTTTAAAATATTTAAATTTTAGAGATAAAGTTGGTTTTGAGATCTTACGTTGAGAAACATAACAAAGTAAACTCGTTTTTAACTCCTCTATTTAAAGATGGGAGGTAGTAGATTATTACTCTCTTATTATAAGTTTCAAATAACTATTTTGTTATATAAAAATAGTTAAAATCAGTTAAAAGTAATAAATAGTTATAAAATATATTTTTATTTTCAAATATGCTATTAAAAAAAAATAAAAGAAGCTACATAGAGAAATATAACGAGAATGTGTGACAAATGAGAGAATAAATAATTATGGGTTAAATTAAGAAATGTATTAGATGTTAAAATAAATCTGAACTTATAAAATGAATCACACTCATTTTTAAATGTAAAGTTTTATCGAAGAGAGTAAACATACTTATAAAAAAAGGGAGCAATGCACATACCTTTTTCGGTGTGAAATATATAATATTCTCAAATTATTGTAAATTTGAGACTAATTTTTATATTTTCAATGTTTAAAAGCATAGTCTTTTTCCTATATGAATTTATGTTATCCCTCAAGCAATAACTATTTGTTTCACCTGAAAGTTCCATTTAAAAGCTTTTGATTTGTTTGGACGTGAGAATCAGAGATTTAGACGCAAAAGAGGGTGGAATAATGAAGGGGTTTATGTGAGAATTCAAAGTCAAGAAGGAAACTTCTCCCATTGGAGGGACTTAAAGGCGACATTAAGAATGCAACAGAACTTGGTCGCGGATCGATATCTCTCGGACGAGTCCACATCACGGCTCAGAGGAGAGGAGACATATTATTGGGTCATCTTTCTCACAATCTGACTACCCCTTCCATCGATGTATTGACCTTTACATATCTTGTCTCTCCATTGCAACTTTACCCATCTCTTGTAAGTTTTAACCTTTCTGGCCGCCGCAAATATTATATATATATGTATATATATTAAGAGTGATTCAATGCTTTAAAGTAATATTTCTCCACTAATATTCATTCACTATCATAAACTAATTTTAATCCACATTTAATATTTTAAGTTATTTTGTTATCTTAAATAATTTCTTTCATCTAACACCCTAATATAATTTTCAAGCAGTACTTTTTTGTTTATTGAACCTAGAGGATAGTTGATAGCCGTGACTAGAGTTAGTAAAATGGGTTGAGCTTATCAACCCAAAAGCCAGGTTTAAAATTTTCTCTTCCAAATGAAAAATGGGCTTAAAAAATTGGTCTCGTAGGGTCAAGAGTTTAGAACTGTCCTGTTTAAGCGGACTAACTTGTTTAAGCCTTTTTATATATTTTTTTTTATTTTTTATATAATACTAATATTATTAATTTTTTATATTGTTAATGATATTTCAAATATTTAGTTATTATCATTTTGAAATTAAATTTCATAAAATTGTTTGATTTAATTAGTTCTGGGTAATATTATTCAATTAAATTTAAAAAAGAGGTTAATTTAGATTTTAATAATGATTTGATTTATATTATATGTGTTGATATTTTCAAACTAAATATATTTATATTTAATAAGAGAGTATTTTTATACTTATATAATTTGTTATTCTATTATTTGAATGAGAAATTTATGAGTTTTAAACAATAATATATGTCAAACTAAAGTAAAATCTATAACTAAATGTTCAAAACACCCAGCTGAGTTCCACTACTTGTGCTAGGCCTCCTGGGTTATCAAGTAGCACTTCTGTATTTCAAATTTAAGGTGCTTTTTAATCCAAAAATATATAAGGGCACAATTGTACAAAAGTTAGTTTAGGATATTAGGTGTACGAATTATATTTATTAAAAAAATAGTTTAGGATAGTGAGAGCTACCAGAAAAAGATTTGTAGGATGTTGGATGCAACTTAACCCTATAATTAATATTAGGGCATTATTAGGAAAAAATATTTATAGATTTATAAATGCAACTTAAAAATAAGACCATGAAAGTCTCTAGAAGATAACTTACAAATAGCATGGAAGGGGTGTGAATTAGAGAGGGGTATGCTGGCTTATTCATCAGCATTTTTATTCTAATATTCTTTTTTAATCTTCTTTTTTGTTCTAAATGTAATTATTAAGACGCTTTTAAATTTTTACTAAACTAATAAGGAGTAATTATATAGTTAATAAGGTTTAAGGCTATAATTATTCGAGTTGGGCTGTTCAAAAGAGTGATTTGTTTTTAAAAAATCCTAAATTTTTTTGTAAATAAGGGTGATTTCTGGGGAAAACTAATTATTATTTCAGTTCAATAGATTTAGGTTAGTTTTGTACTGTTATTTTCTAGTTGTAGATTTAGTTCATGCTGTTATCAGGTTTTGGTAGGTAGATTTAGGTATTTTCTAAACCTACAGGTTTTTTTCAATTCAACTGTACTGTTTATAATTTATAAATCCTTATTTTTCATAGATTATTTATTTCATATTAATATTGATGATTATATTAACATTAACGTGTTCCCATTGATAACTTATAGAATTTTTAAATTACACAGTGATAGGCAACACTAGTCATATCTTCTTTAGGTATAACTTGTTATTAAATTTATTTCAGGAGAATGCAACTCAAGATCTGGTAAAATTAAATAATTAATTTCAAATAAATATAATGTTGATCACTATGTAAAATTTCAATTATTGTTATCCAAACTTCCATTTTTACTTTCTAGAACTCAAAATTAGAAAGTTTTGCCTAGTACTTTCTCATGTTCCTAATATAAGTTATTCTCAATTACTTGCCTGTATTAAGAAAAGCTAGTTGCGTTGATAAATTGTCTAGATATTACTTTGATTTTTATCCTAACCTTAATAAATTTACAGATTAGAAATTACCTATATACATTTTTAAAATGAAACAATTAATTGTTCATGAATAATCTCTTAATCCTAATTGGGGAATATTATTTGTTCTAACTATAGAGCGGACTCTGGGGGGAAAAAAATTACAATGAGATCCCAATAAAAAAATTAATTACAAAATAAGTCCTGTTGTTATTTTTTGTTTGAATCTTATCATTACAGGTTGTTTAAGTTGTTATTGAGATTTTTTAAAAATTATTTTTCTTCTTAGAATTTCATTATAGTTCTCCCTAAAAAAAACTCTAGAGTGTAGATAAATGAATCAAATTTTGATAGCTGGAATTAATTAATATATTCTCCTCTGATTTTATTTATAAGTTATTTTCAACATATTTCACTAAGATCAAAAAAACTTTAAACCTCATTAACTCTCATTTAAAATTCAATAACTTTCAATTTTATCAATATTTAATATATATTATATCTCATAAAAATAAAATTAATATAATAATAAATAAAAGGTAAAATTTTATATTTATATCAAAAATTCCTCTCTCTACTCTAAGACTAAACTTTTTTTCTGCTTTGTAAATAATATAAATATGGCCAAGGAGCAATGGTTTAAAAAAATAGTCGGTTTATCTCGGTGCGCAAACTTCACTTTCCTTTTTACGGCTAGTCCGAGTTGTGCTAACGTACGATCCATTTAAAGTGGGGGCAATTGGTCAACCCGCATGGTCAGTGACATTTTACTGTTACCGTGGGGGGTCCCGCACTCTATAGTTTCCTCCCTTTCCTAGTGGGACTCACACCTAGAGATAAAGTGCAACACGTGTCAGTCACTTGGGCGTAGTGGCACGTGCTGCCCACTGAATTCCCTATGTTTAGCGTTCAACAAAATCTGCTCCCACTTACCTTTGTTTTTTCGCCGATAATGTCATGTTTTTCTGTTCATCTCCACAGTCTTTCCCAGACGCAGTTATCGGGCGCGTGGAGAGCGTGCCGCTGCGACAAAGTAATGTGCGAAAGGAGGCAGGGAGGTTGTGTGCTGTGAGCATCTGATTGGACCACATACTCTACTCAGACTCAGCTTTTGCACTCAGCAACCGAAGGCGGATTGCACCACCCACATCACCCATTTTCTTAGGATATTTTTGATATAAAACAAAGCTACTTACGTTTATGTTTATTACCTCCAGTTTTATTTTTAAAATATTTATTTAATTATAAATTAATATGAAAAAAGACATATGATGATCTATAATTAAAAAAATTGACATAAAAAATATAAAAAACTCGATGTAAGTATTATCCTTTAACATCATATATAAAAGTATCAATTCCAATCTCTGCTAAGATATGTGCTTTTATACATGGCTTGAGTTGCAAATTTATCCATAAAATATTTTGTCATGGAAATTTAATATCATAAGCTTTTCTTAAAGTATATTCCTCTGGTCTTATTTATAAGGTAGAAAGAAAAGAAATTTTTTTTTGTCCTATTTATAGAGCACTGAAATTTTTTTTGTATTGATGTATAATTTTATTCTTTATTTATTATTGTGTTGACTTTTTTATATGAGGTATAATATATATTAAATAGGGATGAAATTGGAAAGTTGTTAAATTTTAAATGAAAGTTAATGAAATTTAATGTTTTTCTTGATATGTATAAAACATGTTAGAACTGACTTATAAATAGGATTAGAGGAGCATATGAAGTTTTTAAAATGGTATGAAAATGCAATAGTTGTTAACTCAATTAATGTTAACCATTTAAAAAATATATAAGTTAAGAAGATTATGCTAAAATACAAATGAAGTTTTCAAAATAATACAAAAATATCCTGACTATTGGAAACTTTACATGTATTTTCGTACCATTTTGGCAAATTTTGTGAGGAGCAATAATTCATTATCCAAGTTAAGATCTTCCACAAAAATAAGAGATGAAAAATCTTTTGATGAGGAAGTCAGAATTTTAATTAAAAAAAAACTCTCTTAAACATGTATAATTAGTAACTTCTTTTTTTAGGAGCGGGTCATGCATTCAATTAAAAAAGGGGGAAAACAGTAGACATTGTTTCGTTGAAAATAAGATATAATTAGGTAAGAAGTAGAATTGAAGTGAGACTAAATTGAAGCATGTGGTTTTGACTAATTTGATCATGGGATGAACAGATATTGTTGGGAATGGATTGAGTTCAGTGAAAGCAACGGCAGATAGAAATATGGATTCTAGAACAAGGGAAGTAAGGGGGAATATAAATACTACCTCCGTTCCTAATTATAAGACCCAGTTGACTTATTTGAGGAGATTAAGGAAGTAAGTTAAGTTAGTTATTTGTAACAAATAAGTGTTGTCATTCCTAAAATATCCTTACTAATTAAGTGTATTGGCTAGAACTATCATTATTATAAGGACTATCTTGGGAAAAAATACATAAATATGAGAGATAAAATGGATTGGGGTCTTATAATTAGGACCAAACAAAAAGTCAAACAGGGTCTTATATTAAGGACCGGAGGTAATATATATATATATGTATATATATATATATATATATATATATAAGTGGGAAGGAATGGAATTACTTAAAGTCATAGCTTTGTTGGGAGGGTTGAAGACACAGCAAGAGGGATATGCCTGTTTGGATGGGGACAAAATGGTGATCTGTATTATTTCCCTGTTTGATTTCATGTTGTGTTGTTCATTGAACTTCAATTCATCTCTCTCTCTCTCTCTCACATTCATTGAAAGCTTCTCATGATTTGGACACTTCACCTACGATCATTATATGTTCTTCCACAAAGCAAACGGATATGGAGGAGCAAAAAGTGTTTTCAATAAATAAATTAAATTACATCTCCTTTCAAAAAGCAAGGGATATGGAAAAGAAAAATGTTTTCGATAAATAAACTAATAAAAAAAATAATTATTTGGTCCTTATAGGTTTGACATGACTATATATGAATATTAATTTGGCGCAACTTAATTCTTATAGTTTTGATTTAATCAAAACTTAATTTCTAATTTTTTTATTTAGTGTAACTCAGTCTTTATAATTTTGATTTAGTTAAAACTCAATTTCTACATTTTTTTTATGAACTCAGTTTCTACACTTTAATTCAACATAACTTAGTTAATTCCTGCATTTTAGAAAATAAAATTATAAGCACTAAAATTATTTTTAAAAACTCAAGGATTAATATTTTACATGAGTAAAATTATAAGGAACGAATTGTATTGAATTAAAATTCAAGTATTGAGTCTCAATCTAATCAAAACTAGAAGAACTGAGTCATATAAGTTAAAATTCATTCTTGAATTATAACCCATGGGGACCAAACAATAAAATTCTACTCAAATTTATGGCCTCCCAAAAAATGAAAGACATACCTTTAGAGATCAATTTAAGACCAAATGCATTTTCAATTATATTATAGGACCAAAAAGTTGATTTTGATTTCAAATTTAACTTTGGACATGATCGTGCATTTATTAGTGATTAATTCATTTTTTAAGAACAAAATTATCTAGGTTTTTTTTTTTTTCCGATTTCCAATTTAACAACAAAGTTACAAGGAACTCAATTCTCGGCGGCCTTGACTAGTATTGCTTTTCAAAAGTTGATATTTAAAATGTAAAAGTGATGTTGGATGAAAACTTTATAAAAGTTATTGCACTAATAATCGGGTTTGGCAATTATCTCACGGAAATTGCCAAGGTGACATAAAGAATGTCAAAGATAAGCTATTGCCAATTACACACATTTATTAATACAAGCTTTTTCAGTCTACAAAAAATATGCAAGTCAAAAATTAATCACATCATAATAATATACTCCTTCGACCCTTAATATAAAACCTATTTAATTAATTTGATTAGATTCTGAAAATTAAATAAATTAGTTAATTATAAAAAATGTGACACATTTTTTTTAAAACACCATAATCATCTTTCTTAATACCCCTTCCCCTCTTCTATTGATTATGATTGAAAAAGTATTTATAAAGACAATTTAAAAAAAATTGATAAATATAAAAAAAAAATCTTATATTTAGAATTAAAACCTACTCAATAATTAGATCCTATATTAAAAACCGAAGGAGTAATATATATACAATCACGTTTTTCTTTTTTCCTTAGATGTCCTATACTTTATACGCATTTGCCTAATCAGACTAATGCACGCATCTATTAGGAAAATTCAAAGGCAATTCGCGTAAGTACTACACGGCCACGTTATGCCATACAATTGGAAACCATGTAGCTGATTTATTTTTTGGGACAGTAACTATTTAATTAATTTGAATAAAAAAATCCATTATTCCTTGAAAAGCATCAATTAACTGGAAGTCATCCAAAACACAACCACATATTGGACCCCACATTCCAGGGCTTAGGTTTTTTTTTTTTTTTGGGGGAAATTAAAATGCGGTACCAAGAATGAAAATAGTTGCCAACAGATAATTTTAGGGTTTAGGACTATAAGGCCTTAAAGATTTTTATGACAACATCATGGAAAACATGTCTGTGAACCTCTGCTAAATACCAGGTTCTTACCACTAGATAAGTAGAGGACAAAAAGCGAGAGCCACGTAGGACCAATCTACTTCTACCATCAAGAGTATTATTAGATTTGGACATAACAGAAGAAACTATCTCAAAATACATTTGTTATCAAATGGTATGGAGAGATCCATACCTTTTAACATCACAAATGGAAAACTCAAGCCTTCTAATCCACCAAAAAATGAAGTCTCCACTCAAAGGCCCTCAAAAAACCGCAAATGATCCTCAAATGTCTCTCCATGTCTGATTTTGGCCACTGTTCCATCATCGTCAACCTAAAATATTTTCCAAATAGCATATTAACCACAGGAAACAAATTATCTATGAGGGTTACAAAGATGTAATCTTTAGAGCTTAAAACCTCAAAAATCAGTGCTTTTAATTATAACGCTAACAACATTGGAGACAAGTCAAGAGTTCATCTAATGTTCACTTCCTCAGTAACATTAGTAGCCCAAGGAATACTAGATACTACCTCGGGTCCTTAATACAACTTCCAGTCCTTAACATAAAAACTACTACCTCTGATCTTAATCATAAGACATTGTTTGTAAACTACAAACAAAGTCTTTTAACTAGGACTGAAGATAGTATATAACTAATTTGAAGATATTAAGGAAATTAGTTAAAATTGGTTATTTGTTATAAATGTGTGTTGGTCTTCCTAAACTATCAACTTCAATCATTGGCACTGGATAATTGGAATTATCCCTTGTAGAAATCCCTTATAATTAATAGGGATATTTTGGAAAAAGATAGGGGACAAAATGAATTGAAATCTTATATTTAAGATCAAATCCGACCCCTCAGCTAGTTCTTATATTAATAACCGAAGATAGCATATGAGATTTGCTTAAATAATCTGAAAAAAAAAAAAGAAAATTAGTTAAATACGTGTTGGTTTTCTAAAATACCCTCATCATTTACATTGGTTTTCTAAAATATCCTCATTATTTGTATTGAAATTAGCCCTTGATGCAAACTCCGTTAACACACACATTCAAGAGGGATAGTTTGCGGGTAAAAAAAATGACAAGTTCACATGACAAAATGAATTGAAATTTCATATTTAGAATCAAATTTAACTCTCAACTAGCTCTTATATTAGGGATCGGAGGTAGTATTATAGTTTTATTTGAAATATATGAGTTAATACAAACTTTGATCTTTCAAATTTGTCCTCATTTTGGTTTTGATCTCTCAAGTTTCAAACCATAGGTTTTGGTTCCTCAAATTTCTTTTCATTTAAAATTTTAGTCCCTATAATCCAATAAAAACTTGGATCATTTTACTCTTAAGAGAGACCAAACCTATGGTTTGAAACTTGAGGGACCAAAGATTATATTGACCCGAAATATGTTTTATAATTATAAATATAATTTACACGTAAAACAGAACCATACCCAGTACTCAGGAGGCCGCATCTTAAGATTGTAGGTTGATGCCATGCTCATGCAGTAAGCACCAGCATCATGAACAACTAAACCGGCACCCTACAAAATGAAAGCAATTTATACAGATGAATTATGTTGGCATGAAGTACGATGACCATAACGTCCCGGTTGGGCAACACTATTTTTGCTTAACTAATTAATTGTGAGGTCAATTCATTACATTACCTTGGCTGGCGTTGGAAGTACTCTTTTTTTTCCTAAGAAATCTGCAGACTCACAAACAGGGCCAACCACATCAAAAGTTGCATTCTCAGCATCTTCTGGTGCAGGGGAAACCAGTTCTATATGCTGCAATTAAACAATGAAAAATCAATTCCAGAGTGGTATTTAAAGGAAAAATCAATTCCACATTTACAAAAAAGGAAGAAGAAAACATGTATGAAAATAAAAGACAGGATGGCAGAAGATGGCCATCACGAGTAATAGCTGGGGCCCACCGCCAAGGGCAGTTTGCGACCTCTTGATCGAACTTCCTAGTCTTGGGCGAAAAGCTATAGCGCATTCCATCATTTGCTTTAGAATGCCGTCTTTAGGAGCAATAAATAGAATACAAGAATTTTTTCTGTCTTCCTTTCCCTTAATATGCCCCCATAAAGCGGGAGTTCAGGATACAGGGATTTGAAGAATCAATGTGAAATCTATTGTGGCATTCCATCCAAGCTAAAAGTACATGCATCCAGAGGGCCAACAGTATTTAACCAGCCCTTCATGAGGAGGAGGAGCCATTGCACCAGAACATCTAATGAGAAACAAGCTACAGATTACACACCCACATCAGAATCAATGTGTTTGGTCATAAGTCATAAGAGGACTTGAATAATTACCTGGTAAGCATCATACAGACTAGGACGGATAAGTTCAGCCATACTTCCATCAATCACAATAAAATTTTTAGATCCATTAGTTTTGACCCCCGTCACCCTGTTAACTAAGCAACAAGTGTTTGCTATGAGTGATCTCCCAGGTTCAATGATGAGGTTAAGATCCCGTGAAAGGACAAGCTCCCGTACCTATACAATGGATTGATACGGTATTGAATTAGCAGGAAGATTTTTTAAGTAGGCAATGAAATTAAAAATAAATCTATTTTACTTCTCAAAAAGAATTTAACTATTGTCACTATGTCAGTCTCAGAAAAGACCTGATTTCATGGGAAGGTTGTCACATTATGCATTAACTAGAAATTTTAAGAAGTACCAGATCCTCTAACAGATCCTCTTCTATTTGCTAATTTAATAACACTCAAAGATGAGCTCAAAAATACATATACATATGCATGCACCTCACAGCACATATGGAGATAAGAAATAAGGAAATGGAGGGTTACTAACAAGAATGCAGCTTACGCTCTCACTTAGTAACCTATATGACTCATTCCCATTCACCAGGGAAGCATACATATGCATCAAGAGATGATGTTGATCATGTCCCTCAAAATTCCATCATCCGCATATTGTTGTAATATACGCACACAAGTAACAGTTCTTAAGCTAATTAACCACACATCCCTATATCAGAGCACATAGGATGCTGCCATCTAAATATGTGTATTGCAAAATTAAGTGTAACAATTTATCAATTAGTAGCCATTCCTTATTTCTTAAGAGTGGCAAACTTGATCATGCTAAGTACGGGGAGATGAGGAGAGATGTCAATGTTGAGTCCTCACAGTATCAATCAGATCTCTGGGTGTGGGAAGGACAGCGTCAGAATGATAATAATCTATCCCAAGTCCACCACCAATATTTAAATAATTAACTTCAAAACCCTGAGCTCGAATTTGGTCCATGTAGTTGACCATGATAACAGCAGCATCCCTGAAAATGTCCACCTGAGAGAAAAAAAGACGCAACATTGACTTCAATATTTATTCCAAACTAATATTTGGACTGAGATTGAGAAAGATATCCAGCGTTAAAACTAATGTGCAATGGTTACAGAAGAAAATAATGGTAAAAAGCACCCTGAATAACAAGATAACAGTTAAAATTGATTAAACAAATAAAATAATAATGACTAAAGTAACTTTTAGTCCACATTTATCTCATAATTTAATGTGGAGCACAGGGATGATGAAGAAACATACAGAAGTATTGTGGATATACCTTGGTAATTGTTGACCCAAGATGACAATGGGCCCCGACAAGCTTTAACTCATTAGGATGTTCCTTCACAACATCCAAAAACCATTGAAGCTTCTCATTTCTAATGCCAAATTTGGAGTTCTTGTTCCCAGTGGCAATATAAGGATGGACCTTAAAAATAACAAATGACCGATTTTTATGGCAAGAGTTCAGCATAATAAAAAACCTGAATTTGCAGAGTCAAATGACAGCTGGGAAAGCAGAAGTCTCAAGTTGGACCAGTAGCCATGGCCAAAAAAAAAAAAAAGTTGGACCAACAGTGTCTTCTACCCATGATATTCAGGTGTAACAAATGAACATGGTTTTGGGGAAACGGTTGTGAATTTAAAAAAAAAAAAGAAAAAAAGAAGAAGAAATAGCAACAAGAGAGTATCCATAATTATTAGAGGACTTTACCATGTAACAAATGTTTAGGTTATGTATTCATAACAATTTGTGGGAGAAAAGAATCATAGGAAAACAAATAGCTATCATGACAAATGTAGCTTTCGAATGCTTTACGCTGTTAAAATTATGAGCAAAGTGATGAATTTTCAGTCAAATGTTATCATAAATACACCAAACAAAAACTCAAATAGATGTGATGGTAAATACCAACTTTCAGTTCCAAGTTCCTAATAGAGTTAATCTGTTTCAGTCACATCAGTAACCATGCAGGATAATCTCATAATTCAAGAATCCTAGCCAAAGTGCAATATCTACTGAAAGCAAAGCCGAATATTTGGTTTGTTTCTGTAAAACTGAAAGTTTTGAGTCCTATGAAGAGGGATAGATGAAGACCAAAGAGAATGCGCAATGAAGTTTTTAAACGAGACTTGCTGGTTAACAATATATCCAAAGATTTAGTCATTGATATAATACAATAGTATCTTACGATCCATGAAGCCAATTCCACTTGGCTCCTATATCATACTAAACACAATCTATTTCAGTCACATCAATGTCCATGCAGGACATGCTTATTACTTAAGAATTGTAATAGCCAGACTACCACGTGCATTGAAAGCTAAGATTTATTGAATTTCAAGCAATCATCATTTCACCTCAGTCAGGTATTTATTAGCAATACTTGAGAAGAAATTAACATGTTATCAATAAAGGTTTAACAAACTACAGGCAGCATGCAACAATTCTTAATTACTCAGACAAAACTCTTCCAGTAAATACCTGTGGATCCACATTAGGATTAATCCTAAGTAAGACGTTAACCCTTTTACCAGCAATTCTTGCGGCTGCTATAATGTTTTCCAGGTCAAATTCACTGTCAATATTGACAAAAACACCTTCTTGAGCAGCTAGGACCAAATCCTCAAGGAGTTTTCCATTCCCGTTAAAGACACACCTATTCATCCATAAATCAAAAAAAACAGACTGAGAACCTCACACCTATAAGACCCAAAAAAACCATTAATTACTGAAGAATACCAAAGAAGATAATTCCTAAGCTGCGCAAAGCTGAGATGGCATTCTTGAACAGATAATTGGCAACAAGAAGATTCTAAAGAAGCACAGATAGATCAACATATCTACACACGCATTTATGGGTGCATTGTAATCCAACCTTGTGGGATCAAACCCAGCACGAAGAGCCAGCCTCAGCTCATTTCCACTAACAAGCACCGCTCCACAACCCAAATGCCTTAAATGTTCCAAAATCTTCAAATTATTGTTGGCCTTGATGGCATAACCAATAATAGACCTCAAGCCTTCCAAGGCCGATTTATAGGCTTCAACATTTCTAGTAATTTGAGGCTTACTGTACAAGTAGAAAGGACTTCTTTCAACTGATTCCATAACTTCCTGCACTTTAAGCCCCTCACAATATAGATATCCATCTTCAGACTTGGTGAAACAATGCTGAAACTGAGCTGTCTTAGGGTCCTGTATTGAAGTTTTACCAGTATTCTGGGACAGAACCGCTCTAAGAAGACGTGCTCTAGCAGAGGGTTTGAGGGCCAGAGTTGGGTTTTGGGCAAAACGGTTATGATTCAAATGGTAGTTTTGGGCTTTAGGAAGTGAAGCAGAAAAAGAAAAAAGGTGTGTGGTTGCCATGATCGTAGTATGCAAATGCCTGTTACAAGGCAAAAGATTCGATGCTGCTGCCGCTGGCCTTAATTGAGTTTCTGAAAAACAAGAAACAAGAAACAACGTTAGCTATCGCTACGGGTATATTTTACAAACGCACACACACACCACTCAATTCACTTCACTAGAATCCGCCAACTAGCTTAGCTACCATCGCACTGAATAGAACACAGAGACTTAACATCAAACATTTAGGGGCACGGCAGAGCTAGGAATGGACTGGAGGGGACGCAGGCAGCTAACATTCTAATTTTATAGAAAGTGGCAAAATCGTTCTTGTAAAAATTTCTCATTTCTTATTCTGTAACATGTCTAATTAAATTTGTGCATCTATGGCGAAAAATAAAAACAAGGGGCAAATTGTGTTACATGGGAGGCCTAGAACAAAATACCCACAATCTAAAGCTGAGGAATGATTACGCTATCCTTACTTTCCAAGAAGCTGGAACGACGACGGTGACGGAGGAGAGGAAGCTTGGAGTCAGAGGGGCCGCGTGCTCGACGAAGCTTGAAGGAGGAGAAGCAGAACGGCGACCGATGGCGCTGCAGGCCGGAGGAGGAGAAAAACTGAAGGAAACGGTCAGCTGGGAAAAATGAGGGCGGGCCCGGCCGACCGTTTGATTCAGGTTTCGCGTCGCCCGGTAGAGAAAAAGAGAAGTGAAGGGTGAGCTTCAGTTGCAGCCGGCATACCTCAAAGCCAGAAGTCAACGAACAAATTATAAAGCCAAAGGGTTTCCGTTTTTTCTTTTCTCTTCTGTTTTTGTTTCGAAAACTAAAAGAAACATTTTTGTTTGGGCTTTGGGCTTGTCTTCGGCAGCCACTATGAAGGCCTAGGCCCTGTACTCTCGCTAGAATAATGCCACTAAAAAAATACCAGGCCCAACAGATTAATTTTAATGTTATTTAGCTCAAACCACGTGCTATGGAATTCGATTTTTTTCCCTATAAAAATTAATCGATACTGTATTTGATAACATTAATATTGATGGTAAATTTTTGGAAAAAAAAAAACTACCTCCAATTTTTAATATGCGAGTTAGTTGGGAGAAAAAATTTAGTTTAAATATAATACCTCAAATTACTTTGTTCCCATCTTTTTTTAAAATATCACTATTAATTCTAAGGGTGTTATCAAGGGATAAAATCATCTAATTTACATACTTGAAGAAAATAATTTAAGAATACCAATACATATTTGTAACAAACAACTAACTCAACTAATTTTTTTAATATTCTCAAATCTATAATCTAACTTTCATATTAAGGACATAATGTAATATTGATGATAAGATTTTATTTGTTCTTTATTTCAAATAAAAAAATAATTTTTAAAAAGACGGGCCCTAAAGCCTTTTCTTCATTCTTTTTCACTTAAAATAATTTTTATGAAAATAATTTAAAATTAATTATAATTTAATAAAAATTTGAATCATTTTGTTTACAGAACAACCAAAGCTTATAATTTAAAACTAAAAAGATTAAAACTAAGATGTGAACGAAGTTGAGGGCTAACTAATATATTAACCCAACATGAAATAGCCAGAGCCTCCTTACTGCGAAAACCCGAAAAGTCATAAAACAGGCCCTAACCCTGATTTGAGGACCAGGACCAGGCCCAGCTCCAGGCCCAGCTCACGAGTCCGAGGTGTCGTAGCCAGTAGCCATACACCAAGGCGCGAACCAAATTCCAGAATGGAACAGACGAGGAAAATTAGAAAACCCAGTTGCCTGGTGGTACACTGCGTGACACGACAAGCTCACATCGGAAAAATTAACCATCGTCTTCATCACCGGTAGGTGGCGAGACTCATTTCTTCTACGTAATTGCACTCTACAATTCGCCTGAACTGAAAGACGACACAACAATCACATGGCGTCATCGTCCTCCTCCAGCTCTGATAGCTCCTCCTGGGAGCTTCAGTGCGTTGGAACTTTGGAAATCGTAACTCCCAAACCTGTTGGCTTTCTCTGCGGTTCAATCCCGGTTCCCACCGACAAATCCTTCCACGCTTTTGGTTCCAATCTTCTTCCTAACCGTCAAACGTACGCATACTCTCTCTGTGATCATGTCGTTTGATTTTGTAATTTTGGCGTGTTTAATTACTCAAAATTTGGCCTTGCTATTCTTGTGACTGTCATTTTGATACCCGGTTTACTGAGCAATCGTTTTTTTCTGCATTTTTAAATTGTTCATGTGTTTTTTTCCCCTTTCCGCAGAGTAAATGCTCCGCGGTATCGATACCGGATGCTTCCGACTGAGACTGATCTCAATACGCCTCCACTTCTTTCGCATTTTCCTGAAAAGGTTCTCCCTGTTGCTGCTGTGCAGTCAAGAACCACGGGAGGTACTTGTTTCCCACTAGACTAATTTTCATATGTCCATCACTCCCCAATTTGAATAGTGGAAGATTATTTCTGGCTTCTGATTGTCGCTCTTTTAGTAATACAGCTTTTGGCTAGGGATTGGGTAATTATGTGAGTTCAAATCAAATCACCACCACGTGATCAATGGATGTGCAATGCGACACTGGATTGTATTTACTTTTGTATTGAAGCCTCCTAATCCCATGAATGTAAATCCGTTTCCCAGGAGAGAGAAACTTAGCTGTATTACAGCTTCTACCTATATCATCAAATCCACGATTATGTTCCGATAAAATCTAAAGTTCAAAAGGAAGTGTGATAAGCCCTGTTTAAAAAAGAGTATGAAACTTAGATACAGATTTTTGCTAAGCTCAAGCAAGAACAAGGTATTATGTTGACTCGAGTCCAAACAAAGTTCATTTCCTTAATTTGACCAACCAACATGGCCCGGGTTAAGTCAATGCATGTTGTTCTTCTTCGTAACTCTGTGCATGAATTCTTAGGAAGAAAGGATCAGAGTGGGATTAGTTGTCTAAAGTTACCCATTGAATGTTCGTTGAATTTGGACCTCTGTATATCCTCAGAGTTCTCGTGGGGAATTTAAGGGAAGGTGTCAAATTATTTTGATGAGTGTGATTGTGCTTTGTGTTGTTTCATCCCATAAATAAATTTGAACACTCAAAACAATCTGTTGTACTGACAGATTTACTCCTCTTACAACTAGTTTGCTTGATTAGAGAAGCCAATGCTTTTGGAAGTTTTGTAACATTAATATCATCCCCCACTAGAATTCTTTGAAGCACGGACACCTTTTGTCATTCACTAATGTATTGCTGATGCTTTTGACATGTGGATTGTGACAGATTTACCTTGGGATGGTGCTGCTGTTGCATCTAATCTTAGCAGAAAATGCGAGGCACTTGCAGTATCTGGTTTGGCGGAGTATGGAGATGAAATTGATGTGATTGCTCCTGCAGACATTTTGAAGCAGATTTTTAAAATGCCTTATTCAAAGGCTCGATTATCAGTTGCTGTTCATCGCATTGGTCAGACCCTTGTTTTAAACACTGGGTATGTATCTTGACTACTGATCCTTTGATTTGGTTGCAGTGCCTCCACTTTTCCTTTACTGAAGCATTGAATCATAATTGCTGTTGAGAGATGTCTTTCTGGTCCGTGGTAAAAATTCCAGATTCATTTCATTTCATCATTATCATCTCTTTAGATCACAGTGGTTACTTAACTCTCAGAAACATGAGAATTTCAATTTGAAATTTGAGCATTCCCTCTTTTCACCTTTCCTTAAAGAAAAATATATCAAAATTCTACTTTATGTTCTGAAGAAAAAGTATAGATGAGTCTTCTCGATAATTAGAGACTTGCTGATTTCAACAAGAAAAAGCAATGTCTGGAAGACTTAATTTATTTGGTTGTAATCACGTGGAGATGGTTTCATCTTAAGAGTCAATCATTCGAAATTAAAGAAAGGATTCAACTGATTATTGCTTTTAAACTCCTAGCCTGTCAACATTTTCCCAGATCGAATCCTTTACCTCTGAAGGTCATGGCTATACTGACAGCTTTTTATTTTATAACTGGCCCTTTTCTTATAATGATAATCATTGAATTTATTTCATGTGACAAAATATTTTCTGAGGTGCAGCCCCGATGTTGAAGAGGGAGAAAAGTTGATTAGAAGGCATAATAATCAGTCAAAATGTGCTGATCAATCATTATTCTTAAATTTTGCTATGCATTCAGTCAGAATGGAGGCTTGTGATTGCCCTCCAAGTCATCATGTTTCATCAGAAGGGAAGTCAAATAATTCTGTTCTTCCTGGAGGAAATACTCCTCAGATTGTGAAACAACATGATGATGTTGTTCGAGCTGAAAGATACAATAGTTTTACTGAGTACGCAGAGGTTAAGCAGGACAGTTATTTGTGGGGGGGCAAGAAGAATAGAAGAAACAGAAATCATAATCCAGTTAATACGGTGGCATCACAAATTGGTGAAAAACCTAGATCCTTCATGCAAGAGTCTGAGAAACAAAGAAAAGCTGGCAATGACAACTTTCTGAGGGTTTTGTTCTGGCAGTTTCATAATTTCCGCATGCTACTAGGTAGTGACTTGCTTTTGTTCAGTAATGAGAAGTATGTGGCTGTGAGCCTGCATCTATGGGATGTTACTCACCAGGTTTGTGCATTTTTCTAAATTCTTGCATCCTAGTTTATGATTTCAAAATTATTCATTATAATTTCTTAATTTGATAGGTAACGCCATTGACATGGCTGGAAGCTTGGCTTGACAATGTCATGGCGAGTGTGCCTGAGATGGCTATCTGCTATCATCATAATGGTGTTGTTCAAGGATATGAGCTTCTGAAAACAGATGACATATTTCTATTGAAGGGGATATCTGATGATGGGACACCCGCATTTCATCCTTATGTCGTCCAGCAAAATGGTCTTTCTGTTTTGAGATTCCTTCAGGATAATTGCAAACAGGATCCTGGATCTTACTGGGTACTTTTACTATATCTTTCTTGCCTTTTACTTTATTATTATTTTTCACAATTTTTTTTATCGCTTTGTCCTTACTATGTGCAAGCTCTTTTAAATTTTTTCACGCTTAAAATTTCTGGCAAGCCTGACTTAGTTTTGCAGCTTTATAAAGGTGCAGGTGAAGATGACATACAGCTTTTTGATCTTTCTGTTATTCCTAAAAACCATTCTTCTGATGGTTGTCATGATAGTTCAAGCTCCTTGCCTACTTTAATCAGTAGAGGCAGGAGTGATGCTGTGTACTCATTGGGAACTCTCCTCTATCGGATTGCTCATCGGCTTTCACTTTCAATGGTGTGAATTGATCAAACTTGTGTTTGGGCTAATTGTGCTTTTTCGTATTTGAATTAGCTGGTTACTAATTAACGTTGCTTTTGCCACAGGCTGCTAAAAATAGGGCTAGGTGTGTGAGTTTTTTCAGAAAATGTTTGGATTTTCTTGATGACTCAGACCATCTGGTATCTTGTTTTGAAGATATTTTCTTTTTTTCCCTTTTATTTTTTTTTAAATCTTCAATATGATAGCATTGCTAATTGGTGTTCTGTTGAACAGGCAGTACGAGCAATTGCTCATGAACAATTTGCCAGGCTGATTTTAAATTATGATGAAGAACTGAATTTAACGTCTGAATCTCTAGCTGTAGAATGTGACCTAATTGTTACTGAAGCTGAAGAGTCATCCCTTGATGCTGAAAACAGAAATTCTGAGTCAGTTGTCCATGAAGAGGTATTATCTCGTGTTGAATCATGTGAACAAGGACAAATACTTGAGCACTTGGAATCGGATTCTACTGCCAACATGACGTCTGCTACAAACACTGGGGAATTAATGGCCGCAGCTGACATGGAATTAAGCACTCAAGGAGTGGCTCTACCAAACTCTGGTGGTGATGAGAGCTTTTCTGCACAGGAAGTATGTCCAGTTCCTACACCTGTGGTCCAGACAGTAGCTGATCCTGTCTCATCTAAATTAGCTGCAGTGCACCATGTTTCACAAGCCATTAAATCTCTTAGATGGATGCGGCAGCTTCAGAGCAGTGAACCACAGCTAATGGATCAGTTTAGTGAAAATCATAACAGGCAACCTTCATCATTTAATGTGTCTGTTTGTGCATGTGGAGATCCTGACTGTATTGAAGTCTGTGACATTCGGGAATGGCTTCCAACATCCAAGTTAGACCATAAGCTCTGGAAGCTAGTTCTTTTGCTTGGGGAATCTTATCTGGCACTTGCGGAAGCTTATATAGAGGATGGCCAGCTGCATCAAGCTTTGAAGGTTATACAATTAGCATGTTCTGTTTATGGATCGATGCCTCCTCATCTTGAAGATGCGAAATTCATTTCCTCAATGGTTAGTAATTCTTCCTTACGGAGAAAATTCTCCAATAGAAATGATAAAACTGCATTGCTAGATGGCAATATAAAAGATGAGAATTGCATCTCTGATAATGGGTATCTTGCTATCGAGAGGAAGTCTTCTACTTGCCTATTTTGGGCCAAGGCATGGGCTCTAGTTGGGGATGTATATGTTGAGTTTCATAAGATTAAAAGTAAAGAATCAATACAAGAATTGAGAAAATCTACAACCAAAGAATTGAGAATGCCATCTGAGGTTGTGAAGGAAGTTAAAAGGCTGAAGAGTAAATTAACCCAGTTGAGCCAGAACTGCAGCTCATGTTCCCTGATAAATTGCAGTTGCCAGAGTGATAGAGTGAGTAGTGGAAGCAGTGCTAGCAGTAGTAGGGCAGATAGGAGCGTTATGGCTTATGGTAGAAAGCTTAGTAAAAGATCGTATACTAAAAATGTCGCATGCTTGCCACCAAAGGACGCAGAAGAGTGCATGCATGACATTGATGATAGGAAAGAGTCAGAGACGCATGAATCTTGTTCTAGTGTTGTCTCTCAAACTGAATTTAATTCAAAAGAAACATCAGAAGTGAAATATGGTGGAATCTTTGAGTACCTAGATGGTCCTCAAGTTGGAGAAGTGGAGCACAACCTATCAGCTGCTCTAAAATGCTATGAAGAAGCTAGAAAGTCAGTGATTAAACTGCCTTCTGGTTTGTCTGAACTACAATCTGTAGTTAAAAAGAGAGGGTGGGTTTGCAACGAATTGGGCCGAATCAGACTTGAAAAGAAAGAGCTGAGTGAAGCTGAACAGGCATTTACTGATGCCATAAATGCGTTCAAAGAAGTTTCAGACCACACCAATATTATATTGATATATTTAAATTTGGGCCATGGCAGACGGGCTTTGGCTGAGGAGATGGCGTCGAAAATTGAAAATCTTAAGTTACATTCCATCTTCCATAACGCATATAATCAAGCATTAGAGACAACAAAACTAGAATATAGAGAATCTCTTAGATATTATGCAGCTGCAAGGTCAGAATTGAATGCCATCAGTCAAAATGATAGTTCTGTGACAACCAACTTAAGGAATGAGGTACATACACAGTTTGCTCATACTTATCTGCGTCTTGGCATGCTCTTGTTAAGAGAAGATAGTACCGCAGAAGTGTATGAAAATGGATGCTTTGAAGATACATTTATAAGCTGCACCAATACTCATGACAGAAAAGTCAGGAAGGAACTGAAAAAGCATGAGCTTTCAGCTAATGAGGCCATTAGGGAAGCATTGTCTGTGTATGAATCTCTGGGTGAACTACGTAAACAGGAGGCTGCATATGCTTACTTCCAGTTGGCTTGTTATCAGAGAAATTGTTGTTTAAAGTTTATGGATTCAGGTAATAAGAAAGGAGGCTTGTCTAAAGGTGAAAACAGGATTCTGCAACGGGTCAAGCAATATGCATCTTTGGCTGAGAGGAACTGGCAAAAAGCTATGGACTTCTATGGAGCAAAAACTCATCCTTCCATGTATTTGACTATCCTCATAGAGAGATCAGCTCTTTCACTTAGCGTTTCAAGCCATTTGCACTCCTATGCGGTATTTTTCTGAACTTTTGCCAAGTTTTTCCCTGCTGGTTATAAATTTGCAGAGATGATTCATCTGGTCAGCAAGTGTATGTATAAACATATCTATTATCTAGTTCTTGTATTGATTACGGTTCCTCAAAAAGTAATGCACATGGGTAGAATTTGGGTGGAAATTTTTACAGGTCCTGATATGTCATACATAAATAAACATGGGGAAAGATTAACTGACTTGCCACGTTTGGCCATCATATAGAACGAGCGGGCTTGGTTTAATGGCTTCATTTTTTTTTTTTTTCCTTTTTCTGAAAGGTGTGAGTTTCAGTATTGTACTCAGTAACTTATAATATTAATATAAGGGAGAGTTTAGATTATTTTAGTTCTAGGTAAACATCCTCAAGTTCTTTGCTAGATCCTCGAGTTCTCCTCAAGATTCCTGAAGTTTGCTAAGCCATCTTCCTTTTGTTTTTCTGCTTCCACTTTGTGGTCTGTTTCAGTCATAGACTCATTGGTGGTGCTTACGAATTTTGTTGCAGATGCTGGAATCTGCTCTGGCTCATATGCTTGAAGGGCGTCATGTTTCTGATACAAATGGTGATATGCACAGAGCCAGCGATCCTGAACTTGAAGCAAAATATTGGAGGCAGTTGCAGATGCTTCTGAAGAAAATTTTGACCACGACACTTTCATCAGGTCCCAACAAATCGCAGCCATCTTCAACATCTAGCAAATCTGGTGATGGTGGGAAGATCAGGGAACTCTATAAGATGTCTCTGAAGGCAAATGACATGGCCGAAGTGCATGCAATGTACAACTTGTGGATATCGTAAAGGTGAAACTCGTTTTGACTCGAGTCTTTATGTCTCCGCCCCTCTACTTGGTTTCCTTGCTCTGATGATTATGTTGGGGCTGATTTCATTTGGATATCCTTTTGTGGAAAAGCATTCTTCATCTAGTCATCTTCTTTGAAGAGGCTGCTGTGTAATTGTCATTAACCTGAAGAAAAGTAGTCATGTTGGCTGGGAACTGCACTAAAATTTTTTAGCTGAAAACCTTTTTCTTCCCTCTTCCAGGTCCTGAATCTGCCACTACTTGTATTAATACCGTTATTGGCACGCATGATTATGATTTATTAATCTCAAGGGTAATTAGTCAATGAATAGTTTACTTAATCGTTGTCTCTGTTAGTAAGCAAAGAAGGCAGCAAGTTGAAAAGTAACACTTGGACCCTTCCTTTTCAAGGTTTTCTCAGCTTAGTTGGAGAGAGTGATTGCTGGGTGAGAGGAGGTTTTGATCTTTAATTTAGATATAACAACGAAATATGTTTTTATTAATATTTTGTTTTTAAAGAAGGGAAAATCACAAAAAAGGATCTTGAAAATTGAGAATTGCATTTAGGGACCCGTTCACAAAAATTGTTGTCATTTGCTTATCAATCGTCAAAACCAATGCCAGTATTGTAAGGGGTTCTTATTTGTAATTTTTCTATTTTTAAAGTTATTTCTTGGGTGATTTTCCCTTTAAAGAATGATAGGATTTTCAATACTGCATGGGGTCATTAACTAGAAGTGCTGTATCTAAATTCTTCTATTGTTAATATATAGATATTTGCTTCCTTGAAAAAAGAAAAAGCCAATGACGTCGTAGTTTAATGGTATGAAAGCATTCCCGTGCAAGTAAAAAGTTGTGGTTTCATTCTACTGGTAATCTCAAGCTCTTCTAATTTTTTTTTTTTTAATAAAAACAAACGTGCTTTTTGATGAGAGTGGTATGCGGGGCAAAAGGTATAATGCTTATTTATTCCCACTTTTTTCTATCTTTTTATTTCTTTTGTTATTGAAGAGATATTTGACATGTTTAAATTTCATTTTGTAATCGCTGACAGTTACTAGACACAGCATCACTCAGGATGTTAAATCTAGTTAGGAAATGAAGACACTTCCATTACACCATGGGAATTGAGAAATCTGTGAGTTGACACATTTTAAAAATTAAAATATGACTTGTGAATTTTGGAAAACAAAATTATCGAAGTATTCATATTTGATGGAAAAAATATTTTCTTCAAAATACTCTCTCCAGTATTTAATACTCCTCCGGTCCTTATTATAAGACCCAATTTGACTTTTTATTTGGTCCTAATTATAAGACCCAATCCATTTTCTCTCTTATATTTATACATTTTTTTCCAAGATAATCCTTCTAATAATGATAGTTTTAGCCAATATACGTAATTAGCAAGGATATTTTAGGAATAACAACACTTATTTATTATAAATAACCACCTTAACTTACTTCCTTAATTTCCTCAAATAAGTCAATTGGGTCTTATAATTAGGACCGGAGGAGTATAAGAGTTACTCCTTTGGTCATAAGGTAAAGAGAAAATGTTTTTTTTTTCTATTTATGAATTATTTAATTAAATTTTTAATGTGAAGGTATTATTTTGTCTTTAATTTATTATAGTGTAGATAGTTTTTTTTAATAAAAAAATGCATAAATATTAAATAGAGTAAATTGAAAAATTATTATATTTTAATAAAGAGTTAATCTAGTTTAAAGATTTTTTTGATCTGTATGAAATATGTTAGAAAAATAGTTGACTAATTCGAGTAAATTAAAAAAATTGGTTAATTTAATTATTTGTAATAATTATGTGTGATAGCTCGAATTATCATTTGATAGAACTTTTAACATGTGCAATTATTATAAGGATTATTTTAAAAAAATAGATAAATATGAAAGTAAAATAAATTGAGGTCTTATAGTTAGAATTAAATTGAATGTTAAACTAGCTGTTATGTTAAGAAGAATAAAGAGGAAGTAATTTCTTGTTAAGAAATGCTGATATTAAATTAAGTTGGAAAAGAAATAAAAGCCAGTCGAGTCGGCCAATTCACTCTTTTGACAAAAAAAAAAAGAAAAGAAAAGGAGTCGGCCAATTCACTCCAAAAACAGATGAGTTGGATTAAAAAAGAGAAGAAAAACAAAAACAAAAACACAGGAGAAGTCGATGGAGGTCGGTCAAGTGAACGATGACGCGTCCCTCCCTCAAATATCAACGGGGCAAGCCAACGTGGAATACAAAACGGTTGGCACGAAAACAAAAGGGATGTGAAAGGACAATTCCCTCCTTGCACAAGAATGCATTGGGCTTTGCTTCGGCCATTAGCATAAAGCATTTGAGAGTCTCAAAGACTTCAATCCCTATATAATCCTAAAATAATCCCGCCAAAATGGACGCGAAACCTCTCTCGATCTCCTCTCTGCTTCTTGTTTTCCTGATCGTTTCTACTGCAATGGCTGAATCCACCCCCAAACCCGTTGATTCCGCTGATTCTTCTACTCCTGCTGTTCACATCGTCTACACTGAGAAACCCGAGAGTGAAGAGCCTGAGGCCTACCACATCAGAACCCTCACTGCTGTCCTTGGCAGGTTTGTTATTCTGATCCTGTTTCCGGCTCTGATTGTTTCTCGAGGAAAAAAAGGATTTCGGAATTGACCGTGTGGTTGATTTTGTTTGTTTGATTTGCTTGATTCTAGTGAGGAGGCTGCCAAGGAGGCTTTGTTGTACAGTTACAAAAGCGCTGCTAGTGGATTCTCGGCTAAGCTAACTCCGGAGCAGGTTTCTGAAATTTCAAGTAAGTTGGGCCCCCCCTTCCTTTAATTCCTCTGTTTCGCAATAATTTTTAGAAATCATCGTATTTCTTTAGATGTTTAGTGTAGAACACAATTACATTCATGGTGAAGACTGAAGAGAAAGGTTCCTTAGCCTTGATTTTTGAAGTTCCATGTTCATATGACACTGATATTGAAAACAGAATTTTGTGAAAAGGGAGCTGAGTTTAGCCATCCGAGTCTTCTTTTAAAAATAAATAAATAAATGGATAAATGGAATATATAGTTTGGTTGATTTTCTACTTTTCAAATTAAATAAACCGTACGTTGAGTTTAAATTCAATTTCGCTGGTAAATATATTGGGGTTTATGCAAGAACTGGATTTTATTTTTTATTTCATTGAGTAATTTGTAGTTAGATGGAAGGAATCCCAATAGTACTATGAATACAGTAAAAAAGAACAAAATTATGAACATTAACATTCTGTTAAACTGCCTAAAGTTTGAGCATATGTGAATGAATTTGTTTAGCTGAATAGAAATGCGAAACTTAATGCAGTTGAAAAGTAGAAAAGTTTGCAGAAGGGTCATACTCCCCTCTGGTTGGAAATAAAGGGCAACTTCTAGAAGCCGAGCTTGAAAATATAGGGGAAAATGTAATATTTACATTTTGTTTCCAAATCCTGCACTTCCATCATTTATTGCCGGTTCGGGCTTAGTACTTTAGTTGCGTTGTGTTACTGATTTGTTTTTAATTCCAGGATGGCATTTAATTTTGGTCATTTATTGCATTGAAGGGAAAAACAAGGAAAAAACTGAAAGGATAGACATTTTTTTGACAAGACTAAAGATATAAAACCCCGTTCCTTAAGAAGTACCTTTGCCTTATATTTTGGACTGGAGAGAGTAAATTCTAATCTGACACGAAATGAATATGATGGTTGCCTAAATTTAGGATTGCGTGGAAAATGGGATATGAAATGTAATTTGAAGATCGTTATTTTAGTGTTATGATGTATCTCAGAATATATAACTAATTATGGATTCTGCCTATCTCTTTTACGAAAGCATCCAAACGAAATCAAATTTAGCTGGCAGTGGCACTGGACAGATCTAGTGATTGGCATCTGCATGGGAGAGATTTGTTTGATTTCCCATCCTGCACGATGTTCTTGATTCTTCACTTGTATCTGCCGTTTTGTCTTGGTAAAGACAGCCGCATGTGTGCTTCTGTTTCTGTTTCTCTGTAATGCTCAGATTCAAAATTTTCGTTTATGTTTTCTCTAGTTACATTTTATTTATTTAACTTTTTCTTGTGATGTTTGCTCAGATTGTAAGATTATTGTCACATCAATAATCTGCTTATAACCGTCAAAATATATAATATTAGTAATTATAGTCTGATTGTTCATTCTTTACTTTTGCAGAGCAACCAGGTGTTCTTCAAGTTGTTCCAAGCAGGACTCTTCAGGTTCATTCAGGGCCGATGAACCTGCATTAAAGGATGGGGAGATTCTAGGTGAATCTTTCAAGCAGTTTCCTCTACCATGTATAAACTAGTTTGACCCAACCTATGCTCATGTTAATGTTAAGAAAAATATCCTGTACAAGCTTATGATTGTGTGATGTATACAAATGCCCCAAACCTGCATTAACTTTTTCTGGGCTGACGATGAAATAATAATCGCTTGATGCTTTGAAATGTTAAACACAGTTTTCTCTATTACCTTATTTAGCTCACTGCTTATGTATGATGAAAAACAATAGTAATGAACTTGATACAAATTTTTTAAGTATTAGGAACATAAGGGAGCCATTCCTATCATCCAAGGCTTGCGGGCTGAGAAGTGGAAGATGGCATGCTAGTGTCCGTTTTTCCTTAGTCAAATGTAATGTACAAGTGTGTAGGGAGTGATATTTCCCATTTGTTTTGGACTTTTGATATTTCTAATTACACTTGCGCTTCCAAGTCTTCCTTCTTCAAATGTAACTTTGTCTTGTCGTGTGTTTCCAAAACTATCACATGAAATGTTTGCAAAATAATACTAGCAATTGAGGTCTTGTGGTTTGATCAAGACTTGAATCGTGGCTGATTGGATATAGGGATTGTGTGTGTGTGGGTGTGTGTTGTAACATTCAATAATTTGATACTGGAGAAATATGAAATTTTTATTTTATAGCTTATAGGGATTATGTATCACAATTCTCAGAAAAAGAATTGAGTGTGATCCATGCAAAAGTCAAGAGAGCAAACTGGCTATTTTTGAGAGTTTGGTTGAATTATTTCATATTTATTTTTAAAATGGTGTCTAATTTAAATATAAAAAAAATGTGCGAAGTTTCATTATTGATAAATTATAATTAGTGATACTCATATCGAATTTTACGCAACATGCGAGCCTGGCTATGTAGTAGAGTGCGTCATTGTTCACAACCCCTCAATTTTCCGCACATATTTTACTCAGCTGTATTTATATATATATATATGTATGTATGTATAAATTAAAAGTTGAAAAGTATAAATTTTGTTTATCTATTCCAACAAAAAATTGTCTCTCCAAGATATGTATAACATCTTGTTCAACGAGAAATTATTTTATTTTTAATATAATAATAAAGGTAGCTGATATTTTCTTTTGCCCAGACAAGGGGCGCTGAATTGATGTCAAGCTTCCAGAGCCTGGTCCCAAATTTTCAAAATCATTGGAAGTGAAACCGGCAACGGTGGCCCTTCACCCTATCATGCTGACGCGGGAAGACAGACGGTCGTATATTGTATTCGATCACTCGTCCCCCTTCGGCCGTTCCCCACCCGCCTGACCTGTGGTACGGCAGCTTCTCTTCCGATAAATCGAAGGATTCACTATATAAAGTAAATGAGAATCTTTGACATTTGAGAAGTAACAGAAAAACAGTGAAACTCTATTCTGACTCTTGGAAAGCTATCCAACTGCTTGCTACAAATTGCAATCTCTCGCCTGCAAAAGTCGGGTCTTACTGGTCGTAAACGGGAACGCAATGCGCCTTTCCTACCACGTCATGGGCTCGATACCTGCGCGAGGCACCCTGGGATTAGTCTGGCTGATAAACTGGATACCTGAGTTAGCGATACCATCCTACTCAAAAAATTACAATTTCTCGCACACTTACAGAGAGGACAAAGCTGAAATCAGGTCTGTAATTTTCTCGAATTGGGATCTGGAAATTGATCATGTCAACAGAGAGGCGAACATGTGCGCTGATTACCTTGCACGGACTGCTCATGAGGGGAATATGGGGGTGAATATGATTCACGTACCCCCGACTTTTTGTGTAAACCAAATGTGGAATGACCTTACTAATACTGGTTCTAGGAGTCGTTTGTAATCTTCACAAGCTTAGGCTTGCCTTATTATTCAAAACAAAAAGAAAAAAAGAGGAGCATGAGAGAGGAGGAGAAAAAAAAATAGGGGGAAGGTGCGGGAGGAGGTAATAGGAACAAGATCAAACAAACCCACTGGGGAAAAAAATCACATTTACTTATCATTGAATTGAGATTGAAATGAAGAAGAATAGCGTTCCAATAAAAGCTTCTTTACCAAATTTCCTTCCGGTCTTGCCATATCAAACTCCGAGACTCAGAGATCATTTCCTTATTGGCAAGAAGATAGGCCAAGGCCAATTTGGCACGACATATCTCTGTACCCAGAAATCTACAGGGAAGCTTTTTGCCTGCAAATCGATCCCTAAGCGGAAACTATTGTGCAAAGAAGATTATGAGGATGTATGGAGGGAGGTTCAGATCATGCATCATTTGTCGGGGCAGCCTAATGTGGTTCAAATACAAGGAACGTATGAGGATTATTTGTTCGTGGACATAGTTATGGAGCTTTGCGCTGGGGGTGAGCTTTTCGATAGGATCATTCAGAAGGGGAATTACAATGAGAAAGAGGCGGTCAAGTTGATAACGACCATTGTTGGCGTCGTGGAAGCTTGTCACTCTCTTGGGGTCATGCATAGGGATCTCAAGCCCGAGAATTTCTTATTTGAAAATCGCGATGAAGATGCCAAAATGAAGGCTACGGATTTTGGGTTGTCTGCGTTCTACAAGCCAGGTTGATTTTGGACATTGTCCCAATTTTGTCGTCTCCTATCAGAGAATGCTCTCTATTCTCCCACGTTTGTTTATTTCTCGTGATTGTTCTTGTGATTCTAATCATTAAGAGGATCGATGGTTCCTTTTGCTCCTCTTCTTCATTATTGATTGGCAACATTTCATCATTTTTCCTCTTGTCAGGATTTAGTTAATCATGACCCGCCATCACCTTTTCTTTGTTTTCTCTTCTCCCTCCAGGACAATCCTTTTCTGATGTGGTTGGAAGTGCCTATTATGTTCCGCCTGAGGTGCTCCTCAAACATTATGGACCAGAAGCGGATGTGTGGAGTGCTGGTGTCATCTTATACATCTTACTGAGTGGGGTCCCGCCTTTTTGGGCAGGTAAGGATTTTAATGTATCTGTGATTTCTTGGGCTTGCAGATGTGAAATTTTTCTTGTCCATACAGAATCGCCTCTACGGTTTTGTGATCTTTATCCCTCAGCTACATTGACTTTTTCCTATCACTTGCAGAAACTGAGGCCGGAATTTTCAGACAGATTTTGCATGGAAAGCTAGATCTTGAGTCTGATCCATGGCCAAGCATCTCGGAAAGTGCTAAGGATTTGGTAAAAAGTATGCTCGAGAGGGATCCCAAGAAAAGAATCTCTGCGCATGAAGTTTTATGTGAGTTCCTTGACTTGGTGTAGCATTCCAGGGAATTCTCGCATCACAGCTCTGTATAAATCTAATGACCATGGAATTTATGTTTCAGGTCATCCTTGGATCGTTGATGATTCAGTTGTCCCTGACAAGCCTCTGGATTCTGCTGTTTTGTCACGGCTGAAGCAGTTCTCAGAAATGAATAAACTTAAGAAGATGGCACGGCGTGTATGTTATGTTATAATGCTATTCACTCTTCACTGTTATTAAGTTCTGATGAATATGAGCAATGCTATAATATATTACTTCTCCGTTTCTTATTATAAGAGATAAATAACCAAATTACATTGATAAAAAAAACAGTTAAAATTAGTTAAGAACAATCAATATGTAAAAAGTACAATTTTTTTTCTTCCAAAAATGCTCTCATTAATAAGGAGAGAGAGCATGAGAAAGAACAATGATAAATTATTAAAAGAAAGAGAAGTGGGAATGAGAGAGAGTGTGAGTTGGAGACAATAAATATAGGTAAAATAGGAAATCAACACAAAAAAGTAGAGACAACTTTTAAGTGTCTCTTATATATAGGAACATGCTATAAGCATCAAATGTCTCTTATAATAAGGAACGGAAGGAGTATCTATAAGAATCAAATCTTGATTAGCTCGTGGCATTCTTTGAAAAACTATGGTACTTTTTCTTTGCTTTTTCCTATTTTTAAGTATGGGAGAATTGCAACAAACTCTTTAATAGCCAATTAATATCAGTCAACCTCTAGAAAATTATGAATTTTCACTGCACCTCCTTGACCAAAATTTTTTGTGTGCGAAGACAAAAATATCCTTACTTTATTTGATTTGCAAATAGCCAAATGTATATGGCAAATCATGGAATTCTTGTTGTAGATAGCCGAATTTGAGTTATAAATCCCTATAAATTTTTTGGATAAATGAACAATTTAAATTTGATGATTTACAACAAGAATTCGGTAATTTGTAATAAGAATTCGGCAATTTGCAGCTGAAATAAAATCAGGATATTTTTGTCTTCTGACACAAAAAATTTTGGTCAAGGGGATGCAGTGAAATTTCAGAAATTTTTAGGAGTTGACTGATATTAATTAGCTGCTAAAAGGGTTTACTGAATATTTCCCAAAGTATACTGAGTTATTAAGAAGAGTATATTCACTTATGTGGTTTGAACAAGGTAAAGTAATTTGGTTTCCTATGAAAGACCATAACTGTCTCATAGTATAGATTATAGAATGCCCAAAGGCCTGACGTGCTGAAGTCATAATAAGCATCTAGGATTGCAATCTTAGAATATTCTGTTAACTGACAGATGCGGATTGTCCGAGTCCATCTCAAATGTTATTTATCTGATTATGCTGAGAATTGCCAATATCT
This sequence comes from Neltuma alba, assembly GCF_004799145.2. Lineage (NCBI taxonomy): Eukaryota > Viridiplantae > Streptophyta > Magnoliopsida > Fabales > Fabaceae > Neltuma > Neltuma alba. Next base: position 33,512 of record NW_021635764.1, read on the forward strand.
ATGTTGGTGACTCTAATTGCCTCCTATTTTAGAAGTGAATGCATTAGTTATCTTTAGCTGCAGTAGAATTGTCTACGTGGTGAGACAACAAACTAGATATTTCCTGGAACTGATTTCTGATCATGCTAGATTTGACATTGTCAAGGGCAACTCTCATCTGTCCATATTTTTATGTTCTGGAATCTATCCAAATTACGTGTTAATATTTTGCGTAAATGTTTCAGGTCATAGCAGAAAGATGTTCAGAAGAGGAAATCGGTGGTTTAAGAGAGCTGTTCAAAATGATTGACACAGACAACAGCGGAACAATAACATTTGAGGAACTCAAAGAAGGTCTCGAGAGAGTTGGTTCTAAGCTGACGGAATCTGAAATTAAATCCCTTCTGGAAGCGGTAGGTAGATAACTTTAAAAAGTATTTAAAAAGGAAAGGATTTTTTTTCTTTTTTCATTTTTCCTTAAATACTTATACAAATAAGTTGTTCTCGTTTTCATTGCCCGTCTTTATGTTGATTTTGGTGACCCTTGATTGCCTTCCCTCATGAATTTTTGCAGGCCGATATAGACAACAATGGAACGATAGATTATGGTGAATTTCTTGCGGCCACGCTGCACTTGAATAAGATGGAAAGAGAGGAGAATCTGGTTGCAGCCTTTTCCTATTTTGACAAAGATGGCAGTGGTTACATCACCATTGATGAGCTTCAACAGGCCTGTAAAGATTTTGGCCTAGGTGATGTACATCTAGATGAAACAATCAAAGAGATTGATCTAGACAATGTAAGTCTTCTAAGTAAATCTGTTTATGCCTCATCTCTATAAATCTAAGGCCAACTTGTTCTGGTTTCATATTCAAGTAGTTATCTTTTTGTTTAATTTTACTCACAACTTTGTTGTTACTGAACTATTTATTTTTCACAATAAACTTTGCTACCTCGCTTGAACTTATTAGCATTATTACCTGTAAGATGGGACAAACTGGGCATAGCTTTATTGCTTCTATTATAAGTTTGTGATTTTGGCCTGCTACACTTGAAGCAGCTTGTGATTTGTCGGAATGTTGCTATTATTGCATCGGGTAATTGGGTTGTCTGGATCAGATTATTAGATGATATTTATGGTCAATAATCACTGAAATGATCTCATTAAGGGTTCATATCTGAACTGCAATATATTGATTTGTGAATTAGGTTCCATATAACTAAATGTGGAGTTGTTAGAGGGTGATGAAATAGTCCAAGATCATTTTGAATAAGGGACTGTTTAGACAGGGTTCGTTACAGATACACTACTGCTATCTTGGTAAAGAGGAAGGAATTCTTTTCATAATATATATTATTAAACTGTACACCAATTCAAAAGCAGCAAACAGGAAATGGTTTTAAGCATATTTAACGTTCCTTTTATGTGATTGTTCATCGGAAATGAAAATATTTATACGCAAGAGTTTTAATTTTAAAAACATACTCTTCACAAATTTGATCGTATTTGCAAAATGTTTCAAGCGTTATCAAGTCATGAGTCCCACACTGGGAGGTTTATCTTGAAATAGGTGTCTTATAGGGCCTTGATTCCTCCGATTCTAAGGGCTAGCTTTTGGAGTCTGGTTGGCTTTTGAAGTAGCCCATAGAATTTGCTTTCTTCAGCAGCTTGAGAAGAGCACAGATTATATACATCGTTTCTCGTCATTGCAGTATTCCTTGCCCCTCGCTTTTTTTTTTTCCCTCCCTTTGCAGTTGTTCCTCGACCTTGCTTCTGTAGTTGCTCCTTTCTCTATCAACAAAATTCGTTCAATTACAAGAAATTAAATAATATACCATAGACCAAGGTAGCCCCCGTTGGGAAGGATAAGATGGTTTTGTGAGTTGTGATTAAAGTTTGTGCTTTATCTACTTTTTCGGTGCAAAAGACTTTTGTGTGAGTTAGTTGTTAAAAACTAGAATAAAAGCTATTCATAAAATTTTGTCTGACATAGTGTGCTAAAATCCATCTGGGTCTTACCTTTTTTTGCAGGATGGGAGAATTGATTTTGCAGAGTTCTCGGCGATGATGAAGCAAAGCGATGGCGGCGGTGTCGGTCGGAGCAGAACCATGAAAGGCAGTTTAAACTTCAATATGGCAGATGCCTTTGGAGTGCAAGACTCATCCTGATAAGCTAACATAGACCTCTCTTTTTTTGTACAGTTAGAAAGCAAATAACTGTAGATGACAAGTCAGTCTTTAACAGCTTTGAGATTTTGAGATGTCTATTTTGCGTTGGAATGTTCTATTTCTTTTTAGCTCAATTGATGGATTTCTTAAATTTGGTAGATATGCTACTCATCATCTCATAAACCTCTTCCCATGGCTGATCTTTCTCTGACCAATGTAGTTATCAAATCGTTGTTATTTATGTGTATCTATTAAATTGAATCTTCTTCTTCATTCATACCTTTAGAAAGGGTGACAAACAAAAAATTACATGTGAATTTTATATACAAAAGGAAAAACGACAAAAAAGACTGTCGAAATAGAAAAATTGCATTCAGAGATCAGTTTATAAAAATTGTTGTCAAAATCCATACTATTACTATCAAAACCCATTCTAATGTTGTCATAGATCCTTATTTATAATTTTTCTATTTCGGTCTATATAAAATGTCTCTTCTTTTGAGATGATTATAAAATACATTCAATCTTATGAATATATATATATATATATATTTATAAAGAAACTGTATTGGTGCCTGGTGTTCATCTGGTTGATTAAAAGTGAAGTCATTTATGATCTCATATTGAGCACTTTTTCTGCGTAAATCATAGATACTATTTCTAACTGGGCCGGGCGTTTGGCTTTTTTTGTTTTGTTTTTGCAGTTGTTCTCAAAGTCGTGATGAGATTTTTTATTATGATTGAATTGAACTTTAAATTCCATATATCTATGGAATTTGATCAAATAACAAAAGTGAGGTAAAATGTAAAATTTGAATATCTATAACGTAGTTAAAAATTTTTCATATTGATCAACCATCATCCAACACATAAAAAGAGTCAATCTACTTTTCAAACGTCAGCAAAATAAATAATCCCTCCAATTTTTAATATAACAATAAAAATCATTTATGGTTTTTTTTTTTGGTGATAGTTATTGATGTTTTCTTTTGACCATTGATATTTGATATTAAACTTCTAAAATCTGATCCCAACCTAAATTTTCAAAATCCTAAGAAGAAAACAATGGTAACCGTGGCCCCCACCCTATCATCTTGCCACAGTGCTGACGCGGGAAGATAGGGTGTTGTCCAGCAGCTATTATATTTATGTCACTCGTCCTCCTACGGTCATTCCCTACCCACCTGACCTCTGTGATGCGGCACCTTCTCTTCCAATAAATCGAAGGATCCAATATAAAAAGTAAATGGGAATTTTTGACATTTGAGACAAAGTGAGAGAAAAACAGATTTTTGAGAATTGAAGCGGAGCATGAGAGAGAAGGAGAAAAAGTAGGGGGAAGGTGCGGGAAGAGGTAATAGGAACAAGATCAAACAAACCCACTGGGGAGAAATCCACATTTACTTACCATTGAATTGAGGTTGAAATGAAGAAGAATAGTGTTCCATCAATAGCTTCTTTAGCAAATTCCCTTTCGGTCTTGCCATATCAAACTCCGAGACTCAGAGATCATTTCCTTCTCGGCAAGAAGCTAGGCCAAGGCCAATTTGGCACCACATATCTCTGCACCCAGAAATCGACAGGGAAGCTTTTTGCCTGCAAATCGATCCCTAAGCGAAAACTATTGTGCAAAGAAGATTATGAGGATGTATGGAGGGAGATTCAGATCATGCATCATTTGTCGGAGCATCCTAATGTGGTTCAAATACAAGGAACGTATGAAGATTCTGTGTTCGTACACATAGTTATGGAGCTTTGCGCTGGGGGTGAGCTTTTCGATAGGATCATTCAGAAGGGGAATTATAATGAGAAAGAGGCGGTCAAGTTGATAACGACCATTGTTGGCGTCGTGGAAGCTTGTCACTCTCTTGGGGTCATGCATAGGGATCTGAAGCCCGAGAATTTCTTGTTTGAAAATCACGAAGAAGATGCCAAGATGAAGGCTACGGATTTTGGGTTGTCTGCGTTCTACAAGCCAGGTTGATTTTGGGCATCGTCCCAATTTTGTCGTCTCCTATTAGAAAATGCTCTCTGATCTCTTACTTTTGTTTATTTCTCGTGATTGTTCTTGTGATTCTAATCATTAAGAGAATCGATGGTTCCTTTTGTTCCTGTTGTTCAATATTGGCTGATCAATTTGCATTCTATTATGTGTTACCATTGTTTCTGTGGCAGATACCCTTTTTGATGGTTGTTTCTCGTGTTAAGAACACTGTATTTTGTCTTCTTGTATACGCAGCTTCTTTCTTGGATTGTCTCTATCCGTGCTGTGGTCCCACTGTTATTGTTAAGTTTTTTTATACTATTTTGAAATTGTTTTTTGAAGCTACGCTAGCCGATGGATTTGAATCCTAGCACTATATGGTGGATTTCCCTGGACCAAGTGGATTATGGTTTGTTATATGTGTCAGAGTGTCATAAAACAGGAGTCTCATTTTAATTCCGTTGTTTGATTCATTTGTATTGATGTTAGTTGTGCATAGCCATGTATTTAGGTGTTCTCTCATGCATATGCCTTAATTATCACTTTTTGTTTGGACTAAGGGATTCAGTTTTTCAAAAAAAAAAAAAAAGACATTTTGCCCCTGATGCTTTGGTTATCATTTTGATTAACGACAATTCATCAATACGTAATCATTTTTCCTCTTGTCAGGTTTAGTTAATCATGACCTGCCATCACCTTTTCTTTGTTTTCTCGTCTCCCTCCAGGAGAATCCTTTTCTGATGTGGTTGGAAGTCCCTATTATGTTGCGCCTGAGGTGCTGTGCAAACATTATGGACCAGAAGCGGATGTGTGGAGTGCTGGTGTTATCTTGTACATCTTGCTGAGTGGGGTCCCGCCTTTTTGGGCAGGTGAGGATTTTAATGTGTATCTGTGATTTCTTGGGCTTGCAGATGTGAAATTTTTCTTGTCCATACAGAATCGCCTCTACGGTTTTGTGATCTTTATCCCTCAGCTACATTGACTTTTTCCTATCACTTGCAGAAACTGAGGCCGGAATTTTCAGACAGATTTTACATGGAAAGCTAGATCTTGAGTCTGAACCATGGCCAAACATCTCAGAAAGTGCTAAAGATTTGGTAAAAAATATGCTTGAGAGGGATCCCAAGAAAAGAATCTCTGCTCATGAAGTTTTATGTGAGTTCCTTGACTTGGTGTAGCATTCCAGGGAATTATTGCACCACAGCTCTGTATAAATCTAATGACTATGGAATTTATGTATTCAGGTCATCCTTGGATCGTTGATGATTCAGTTGTCCCTGACAAGCCTCTGGATTCTGCTGTTTTGTCACGGCTGAAGCAGTTCTCAGAAATGAATAAACTTAAGAAGATGGCACGGCGCGTATGTTATAATGCTATTCACTCTTCACTGTTATTTTAGTTTTGATGTATGAGTAATGATATAATATATTATCTGTAAGCTTTATAATGCTCAGCCAATCAAATAAGATTAGATCTTCATTAGTTCATGGCATTGTTTGAAACACTTTGGTACTTTGCTTTTTCCTATTTTTAAGTGTACTATTTTTTTAACAGAATTTTTATGTATACTATGAGTTATTGAGAATAGTATCCATTTATGTGGTTTGAACAAAGTAAAGTAATTTGGTTCCTTATGAAAGACCATAACTGTCTGTGTCTCATAGTATAGATTATAGAATGCCCAGAGACCTGTCGTGCTGATGTCTAAAATAAACACCTAGGATTGCAATCTTAAAATGTTCTGTTAACTGATAGATGGGGATTGTCTAAGTCCATGTCAAATGTTATCTATCTAATTATGCTGAGAATTGCCGATGTCTGTTTTGGTGACTCTAATTGCCTCGTATTTTAGAAGTGAATGCGTAAGGTATCTTTAGCTGTAGTAGAATTTTCTACGTGGTTTAAAAAATAGACTTGAGGTTTTCTGGAACTGATCTCTGATCATGCTGGATTTGACATTGTCAAGGGCAACTCTCATCTGTCCATATTTTTATATTAGGAATCTATCCAAATCAGGTGCTAATATTTCACATAAATATTTCAGGTCATAGCAGAAAGATGTTCAGAAGAGGAAATTGGTGGTTTAAGGGAGTTGTTCAAAATGATTGACACAGACAACAGTGGAACAATAACATTTGAGGAACTCAAAGAAGGCCTCAAGAGAGTTGGTTCTAATCTGATGGAATCTGAAATTAAATCCCTTATGGAAGCGGTAGGTAGATAATTTTAAAAAGTATTTAAAAAGGAAAGGATTTTTTTTTTTCGTTTTTCATTTTTCTTAAATGCTAATACAAATAACTTGTTCTAGTTTTCAATAACTTTCTAATTTTCGTTGCCTTTCTTTTAGTTGATTTCAGTGACCCTTGATCGCCTCTCATGAATTTTGGCAGGCTGATATAGACAACAATGGAACGATAGATTATGGTGAATTTCTTGCGGCCACGCTGCACTTGAATAAGATGGAAAGAGAGGAGAATCTGGTTGCAGCCTTTTCCTATTTTGACAAAGATGGCAGTGGTTACATCACCATTGATGAGCTTCAACAGGCATGTAAAGATTTTGGCCTAGGTGATGTACATCTAGATGAAACAATCAAGGAGATTGATCTAGACAATGTAAGTTTTCTAAGTAAATCTGTTTGTGCCTCATCTCTATAAATCTAAGGTCAATTTGTTCTGGTTTCTATTCAATTAGTTATTCTTCTTTGTTTAGTTTTACTTACTACCTTGTTGTTACATGACTATTTAATTTTCACAATAAACTTTGCTACCTCGCTTGAACTTATTAGCGTTATTACCTGTAAGATGGGACAAACTGGGCAGACCTTTGTTGCTTCTATTATAAGTCTTTGATTTCTATTAGAGATCTTGGATACTTTTGGCCTCTTACACTTGAAGCAGCTTTTGCTTTGTCAAGATGTTGCCATTATTGCATCGTGTAATTGGGTTATCTCAATCAGATTATCAGATGATATTTATGGTCAATAATCACTGAAATTATCTCATTAAGGGTTCATAGGTGAACTGCAATATTCTGACTTGTGAATCAGGTTCTATATAACTAAATGTGAAACACCCAAGAGCAGTGGTGTTCATGGGATGAGATGGACCCGTCCCGGCAAACAGGGGCGGGACGTGGCTGTCACCTGTCTGGTTCTGTCGGGACAGGATGCCGCATCCCCTTTTATTCAAACCACTGCAATTTTGGGCCAGACAAGTATAATAAGCAGACAATTTGGGCTTTCTTGTTCTTGGAGTTTGAATCCCTCTAATATAACATTAAAAAGTATGATAAACAGAAGGTTTTTGTTATATTTACTGGTATTTAATTCAGACAAGTAATTGTTGAGTGGCTATAAGATCGTGCTTTGAAAGACTGCCTGTGAATTGGCAGTTTTGCTGGGTTTTACATTTTCAACCCAGCTAGAATCACTTATTCTTTCTTTGACTTCTTTTGGGGAGTTTGTGTTAAAGTTTATAATCAAGTTATTCTTAGAGACTCTATGATCTGATGATCAAAACAAGATTTGTGCTTGATCTGCATTTTTATTGCAGAGGACATTTGTCTGAGTTGATTGTTAAAAACTAGAATAAAAGCCATTCATAGAACTTTGCAGCATAAATTTAAGAATGCTAAAATCCATTTATGTCTTGCTCTTCTGCAGGATGGGAGAATTGATTTTGGAGAGTTCTCGGCGATGATGAAGCAAAGCGATGGCGGCGGTATCGGTCGGAGCAGAACCATGAAAGGCAATTTAAACTTCAATATGGCAGATGCCTTTGGGGTACAAGACCCATCCTGATAATCTGACATAGACCTCTCTTTTTTTGTACAGTTAGAAAGCAATGACTATAGATGACTAGTCTTTAACAGCTTCAAGATTTTGAGATATTTCTTTTGCTTTGGAATGTTTTATTTCTTTTTAAGCTCAATTAATGGATTTCTTAAATTTGGTAGCTAAACTTCTCATGGCTGATCACTGACCGGTGCAATTATCAAATCATAATCATTTTATGTAACTATTAAATTGAATCTTCTTCATTCGTGCCTTTAGAAAATGTGACAAACAAAAAAACTACCATTTGAGTCTTATTTATAATTTCCCCCCCTTTTTGAGATGATTATAAAATGCAATTCAATCTTAGGAATATAAATAAAAGAAAATGTATTGTTGTTGGTTATTTTTTGAGTTATTGAGATTAATTAATGTTTTGGTAAACGTTTTTTCAGTTTATTTCATTTGCTTTATCAAAAGTAAGTCATTTGTTGGTCTCATACTGAGTCCTCTTTCCACATTAATCATGCATGCTACTCCCTCCGTTCCTTATTATAAGAGACACTTGATGCTTATGCCATGTTCTTATATATAAGAGACACTTACAAGTTGTCTCTACTTTTTTGTGTTGATTTACTATTTTACCCATATTTATTATCTCCAACTCACACTCTCTCTCCCTCCCACTTCTCTTTCTTGTAATAATTTAATTGTTCTCTCTGCTCTCTCTCCTTATTAATGAGGGTATTTTTGAAAAAAAATTATACTTTTCATACATTGATTGTTCTTAACTAACTTTAACTGTTTTTTTGATCAACGTACTTCGGTTATTTGTCTCTTATAATAAGGAACGGAGGGAGTATTTCTGATTAAGCGTTTGGGCAATTTTCTCTTCTTTTTTTTTGGTTTCAATTGTTGTCTAAAGGGTGTTTGGCAACTTCCAAACTATAATTTCAGACGTACTTTTTCACAAAACGAGATAAATTTCTCCATATATTTACTTCGTAAACCGTAAAAACATTTCTGAAATCATGGTTTGATTTCTATTCAAACACTCCCTAAACCATGTAATGAATTTTTTTTTTTATTATGCTTGAATTGAATTTTAAATTCCATACATTTATGGAGTTAGATTAAATGACAAAAGTAAGTTGGAATTTAGGTACAGGTACAAAATCTAAATATCTATAATGTGGTAGAAAATTTTCGTGTATTGATCATCCATCATTCAACACATAAAAGAGGCAATATATTTTTTCAAACATCAACGAGATAAACAATCCCTCCAATTTCTAATATAGAAGCTAGTCTAGAAGATTGTTTAATATCAAATATAAAACCTCAATCTAATTTATCTTATATATTTATCATTTTTCTAAATAAATAAATATATAATATAAAAAGATGAAAATATATTTTCAACATAATTTACGCTTGCATAAGGAGAGGGGCAAATCAGTCTTTTGAGAGAAAACGGATAGGATAGGGCCTCTCGGGCATCTTAAGAAGATGGCGTTCAAGAGAACGAGACACGAAGCTCTCCTCTCAGTGCTTCGAGCCTGAGAGAGTCCCTTGGCTCAAACATGGCTGCCTCTTCTCTTTCCTTGTGCGCTTCATTCGCCTCCAATCTCACCCTCTCTCACAAGCAACAAGCGTCTTCATTCCTCTCTACTTCTTCTTCCTCTTCCACACTCTCCCACTTCTCTCGCCTTCCCTCTCCCAAGCTCTCTTCCCATTCCATTTTCTCCCCACGCCTTCCCTTCCCATCCCTCCCCAAATCATCGGAATCTGAGACCGCACTGGCTGAAACTGAATCTCCGGTGGCTCAGGTTGAACCTCAGGCATCGGAGGTTGGAGCCGTCGAAGCTGTCGAAGCCTCCCCTCAAGAGCAGGCTCCGAAGCGGGAAGAAGTTTTTGCTGTTGTAATGGTGAGTTAGGATTACCAGAATGGTTAGTTTATTCAATGTGGTTTGGAATTGTTGACGAATGATGGCGAACTCTGTAATTTTGTTAACTTTGTTTGTGTTGATTTTCGCCCATATGATTTTTCTTTTGATTAAACTATCAATCTGGCCCCTAGATTGTCAGGCCCATTTGATTTTAGTCCCTGGAAATAAAGTGTATTTAGTCCTTGTGCAAAGTGGTAAGAATGGCAGAAGGAAGGTGCATCGAGTTTATTATTTTTGGCATGAAAACATGAATGTGTCAAGCACAACGAAATGTTAATTTAGTCTTTTCTTCTTTTTCTTTGTCCATTTTTCATCCTTTATATTTGTGCGAAATTATGAATTGTGGCTTTTCCAATTGTTTTGACCGTTTTTTAATGGTATTTTGGATACGGCTTTCAACTGGCATAACTGATAATTGATACCTTGTCTTCTTTAGCTTTCAACTAATAATCTTTTTGCTTTGTTCAGATTGGTTCACGCCAATATATCGTTTTTCCTGGGCGTTTCATATATACTCAGAGGCTCAAAGGTGCTAATGTTAATGATAAGGTACAGTGTTGTTTGCTTCTCCTTAATTGCTGCCAAATGACTCCTAGTAATCCATCATTCACTTTTATTCCTTCAGCTGTAGCTCTGCGTTGTTCCTTCATTGAAACCAATCCCTTCTGTTCCCTGTTTTGCTTTCGATCATTGCCTATTTGCAACTCGTGATTTCACTTAGGATTTGACATTTATGAAATTATTAAAGTTGATGCTATCGTTGTTATTGTAATGAGGGTGGCCTGGTGGAATTATTAACAGAATAGCAGTGAGTTAACATAGACTAACATGTATACGTACCTAAATTACTATATGTTATTCTTGCTATTATATGTTTAACCATCGTGGATGCTTCCTAAGAATGTGGAACTTTTCTAAACGCCTTTTGTTGTCATATGAACTGGGTAATATGGTTTATGAAAGTTTTAGTCCCCCAATGCAAGTAACAGTGCTCCCTAAAATTTGTTCAGAAATTGATTATTATAAAGGTCTCCTAAAGACTATATACTTAACGTTTCTTAGTATCTAATTTAGACCTCATGTCCAGGCTAGTAGTTTAAGACACGTCAGTTTTTCTAACTTACCAGAAGCCCAAAAAAAAAAAAAAATCGTGTGGCAATTAGACCATAAATCTTACAAACGCACTCATGTATGAATTGTCGGCCTGCTGCCTCTGTTAGAGCAACGGTACTACTATATGGATGTATGCCTTCGATCTTCAAACTTTATTTTCTGTACTGTTAATTGGAATTAAGCTCTTGAGCAGATCACCCTAAATAAGGTGTTACTGGTTGGCACAAGGACAACTACCTATATTGGTAAACCAGTGGTGACAAATGCTGTTGTTCACGCCACTGTTGAAGAGCAGGTACATCTCTTTCACTCCTACTCCTGCAAATGGAAAAAATATTTCTCTACCTTTACTCATATAATCCGAAATGCAGGGTTTAGATTCGAAAGTGATTGTCTTCAAGTATAAAAGAAAGAAGAAATACAGGAGAAACATTGGTCACCGACAGGTATTACAGTCTTTTCTTTAAGTAAGAATTATTATTGAAAAAACTTCTGCAATTAAATTGGGCCGCTACAAGTGGCTTCATCTACCATTCTAATCTATGGTATTGATTTTTGTCCTCTTGCTTTATTATTATAAAGTTATTGTTGATCAACTCAACCAAGGATGAAATTACACACCTCATTGTGCTTGCTGCGGTAGAGCTTCTGTCCATATATTGTTTGCTAATTCTGATTTCTATTGATTATACAAGAAATAGAAAAGGACAATCTCTCTCTCTCTCTCTCTCTCTCTCTCTCGCACGCACTGGCGTTGCATTGCATATTAGAGCTTTTCTACTATGTATTTTCTCTTTAGGGTAGAATCTGGTGATATGGACTGGCTGAGCTTTCCGAAGTGCTTTTTAAGGAAATCCTCACCTTCTTGTTTTTTGAACATTACTTCTTTCCTCGTCTTCTTTAATTTCGGGTTGGAGCTATCTTTTTAAAGAGAGGTTCGTGCTGATGATAATTAGTTCCCGCCCCCATGTGGGAAAATTCCCACTGTGTCCCAATTCACTACCTCATATGAACCCTTTAGCTAATCTGGGTGTAATTTAATTTCAGTCCACATTCGGGAATAATTTTGAATATTGTTTGTTCTCATAAACCAAATGCTTAATTCTTTTTATGATGTTTGACTTGGTTTCCAACTCATTGTTACAGCCAAATACACGGATAAGGATAAATAGCATCTCAGGCTATGAGGACTACCCAGCAGTTACCCTGGATTCTCTGAACTCTTAGGATAGATTCAAATCTCTATTCTGCCAATGTCTGTATCTTTCTCAATGTTACATTTAAATTTTCTTTAATCAATGATGAGGTTGCAGAAAGTTTTATCTCGCCTGTTCTTACATTTTCATGTCCATGTTTTGATTTTCATGAACCATTGTCAGTCTATGCACAACGATCAAATGTAGTTTGTGATGCATATAGCTGTCATTTTGCTGTCAGGGTAAGAATAATGGGGTGCATTTATTTATTGTTTAATTAATAATAAATTGATTTCCTTTTTGCTTCAATCTAATGATGCCAGCTATTTGTTATTTCTCAATTTTCCATTAATTCATTTGTTTAAGTTATTTTTTTTCCAGACAATATTAAGTTAGTGTTGATTCGAGTGACTGGACTTAAAAATTCTTTCTTTCTTTCTTTCTTTCTTTCTTTCTTTCTTTCTTTTTAAATCAGAAAGGGAAGTGGGATTAAACCCACAACTTCCTACATGCATGGGCGGTAGAAGGCTATTGAATTAAAAGAATTTTTCTAATATGTACATTTCCTATTCAATTGAGTCAAATCAGAATAATAATGAAGATTTTGCTCCCAAAAAAAAAAAAAAAGAATAAGAATGAGATGTTTATGTGTCTAATCCAAATGGATACTCTTTTTAAACATAAATATAGAAGTTTGATGGAGAATTTTAATAAAGAACAACTAAAGGGGCTTAATTACAAATTAGATCCAAATTTTTTTGAAATTTCACTATAGATTATAGAGTCAATGAGCTGCTTTGATACTATGTTTTCATGGTCAATTATCACAATACTCTCCACTAATTAAAAAAATTTCCATTTCTACACATCACTAATGCTGGACTTGTTATAATCTTAGTAGAACTTGTCTTTTTTTTTTCCCCCCATCGAACTTGTCATTCCAATGGCCTTTACTTGTAAATTTGTTACAAAGACTCAAATAAATCTTGTTGTCAAGTTTTTTTTTTTGGTAGATCGAAAAGTAAAATTTAATAAAATGACAAGTTTATTTTTCTTTTTGCCAAGTATACTTCAAATTATAAATACTAACTTTCTATATATTGAATAGAGTTGATACAATTTTTAATCTCTTAATTTTACTTTCATTTTGATTTTAATCTTTTAAATTTCAAATCATAAGTTTTGGTTCTTTTAACTTTTTTCATTTAAAATATTTGTTCGTATAATTTAATAAAAATTTAGACTATTTTATAGTTTAAAATTTAAAAGATCAAAACCAAAATGAGAGAAAATTTAATCGACTAAAAATTATATTAAGCCTATTGAGTATTGTTGATAAGTTTCTTTTGATGAATTAACAAATAAATGTTAGTGAAATGAAAAATTCATTTCTATTTAGACAAGTACCCTTCATATTATAAAGAAACTTTCTATAGAACACATTCCTTTTAGGGAGAATTCTTAAAAAAATATCATTGAACTTCAAAATTGCAAATGAGTCTTGTTTACTACACTTTAATAACAATTGATAATATCTGAAAAATAAATAACAACACATTTTTGCAATTATTTCTAATTTGAAATTCTGAAATTTTAAAAGTGTTTTTTGGGATTTTTCCTTCTTTTTACAGTTTACGATTTCTATTTTCTCACACATTTATTTTGTATAATATAAAATTACTTTATGTCTTTGATTTTTTTTAACCAGATACTTTATGTCTTTGATAAGTGAAGGGTAATTTGATAATCGAATATGAAAGTATAACATCAAATCAATCCTTTTGATTTTGCGGCGAAATTTCAAAATATTTTGAGATCTATCCCTTTCATCAAATTGATCCTTTTGATCTTGCATCAGAATGTTTTGAGATTAATTTGAAATTATACCCTTTAGCAATCCTCTATTGAAAATTTCTTTAACTAGTTTACAACGATTAAAAAAGTTATTCAATTTAATTATTTTTAAAAGTATGTATTGATTATTTTAAAATATCTCAATTCATATATTATATCCTTCTGGGTATTTTTTGGGCCTATCGATCTCTGCTAGACTTCAATATTAGTCATTTTTAACCAAGAATTGGCCAACACATTTACCAATAAGAACCACTTTCATAACAATCTAAATATTATATATAATCATGCTTTCACCATAACTAAGCAGCATGTTCAGAATTAGATCATAAATTTGCCTTTAGCAGGAGCAGGCAACCATTAGCCACTACTTCGTTCATATTTGTATATTTGAATTTAAAAGTCAAAATTGTACTACCGGTCCTAATTATAAGATCTTATTTATAATCTACAAATGAGATCTTATAGTTAATATCAGAAATAGTATTGTAAAAGCATTATTATTCGAAGTTGTTGAGCAACTGGGGAAGTTAATGAGAACCAACAGAGAAACGTTTCCCTCCGTTTTTTTTTTTAATGATATACTCCCCCTACCTTCAAATATAAACCAAACAAAAAAAAATTACTTCATGCTTATTAAAAAAATTAAAATGATTCTTTTTTAATTGTATAGTAAATTAGTTTTTTTCATTTGATCAAGGAATTTTCCTTTTGAGGCTTAGAGCATAAATAATTTTGGTCTCTCACAAGCGCGTTTTCTGAAATTTGAATTTGCATTATCCTCTTTATAAGAATAAAACTGCTTACCACCTTAACTAATAGTTTATTGGTAATAAATTAATTTTTTTTAAAAAAAAACCCTTGTATGATGTTTACTCGTTTGATAATATTCATTTATTATACTAGTGAAATGATAGGCAAAGTATAAAACAATTAAGCAATCATATATGAGAATAGAAGGGATGACCAATCTGAATTTGAATTTACAGGTTTTTTTTTTTATAATTCTTTACGTGGTAAGCCTGTTTTGGAAACTCAGAGGGTCACTTTGCACAAAACTTAAAAATAAAAAATAAAAGATTTGCCATCAAACTGTTAGTTGAAATGATAAACAGTCTCACCTGGTAAATAGAAGAACACAAATTCAAATATCTAAAAACGTACTTGTTGGAAGAACTTTAACTTTAATATTTTTGACCTAATAGAAATCAATTTTAAGTTTAAAATAATTTAAGGATACTTTAAGTTATAAATAAAATAAATAAAAATTAGATAAAATTGAAGGGGTTCGGCCGAAATAACGAGAGTTAGTGGGGTTGTTTTGTAATTCCGTTGTACTGACGGGGATCAACTCAGGCCCAGAAAAAAATGGCCTCGATAAATAGAGGCTTCGCAAGATGAGTCAACAGTGCGAAAAGCCGTCCTCAAATCTCAAATCCCAAAATCTCTTTGGTGCGTCCCTGTTCGAGACCAGCCATCCTCTTCCTCCCTCCCTCCTTCACTCCATCTAAATTCGTCTCTTTTCGCCTGCGGTAGAAGATGTCGGGCAAGGGAGCGAAGGGTTTGATCACAGGCAAGACCCCCGCCGCCAACAAAGACAAGGACAAGAAGAAGCCTATTTCCCGCTCTTCTCGTGCTGGTCTTCAGGTCTTCCTCTAGATCTCTGTCTTTTTATTACTTCTTTCGGGATCTTCACATCCTTGGGTTAATCTGCTTCACTCATTGTTCCTGTGTACGATTTTCGTTCGTATAGATGGTTTTGTTCTGAAATTTAGTGTCTTTGCTTCTTTGTTCACGTAACTCTGTATGAGCGCGGCATTTGTATTAAACTTGTTCAGAAAGTTCATGGGTTTTGATTGTTTAATTGCTTTATTATTTGTAACCATAGCCATTTGTATTTGAATTATTGGTTAGTCGCCAATGGAAGGCACGGCTGTTGAAATGTGTTCGCAGTCGCGCTGTTACTTTTACTGTTTTACATCCCTGAACTGGGCGGCAGTTTGACTATTGGACTCAAATTGAATCGTTATTTTCCTTAAAACATATGCAGCTGGCTACAATATTGAATAGGAAGCATTTATCTTCCAATTAAACCTGGAAACATTATGCTGCTGATTTTTTATGTTGGAATGGAGAATGGTTGGGTAGGCAGGCAATTAAGTTGGTAAACCAATCAATGTATTGTGATCTCTAATACGCAGACAAATCAGTTTGAAAGAATTAGTAGACCCCCTGTTTGGGTATTTCTGGGGTTTGGGGAGAAGGGAGGGGTGAGGTTGGGGTTATCTTGAATAGCATTGCAGCACCATTGATTTTGAAATTAATCCTTTCTTGCTCGCCGACAGGGGGTATTAATAAATAAGACTGAGCATTATTTTTATGTGAGATATTAAGACTGAGTGTGTTATTAATAAATAAGGACCAAGGCAAAGCCACCTTGAGTCATAAAAAAAAAAAAAAGAAGGTTCTTATGTTTTATTTACTGTTTGGAAGTGTTTGTCTGATATGATTGTCCCACACGTGTTGGTCTATGGCAAGACTTTTCTTGCCCCATAAGTGTCTTTGGTTAGTAGGTATATTTGCAATATTGCGGTAGTTGGCTTCATTTTGTTTGCGGAAGGGGTTAATGGGGAGAGAGATTCTAATGTAATATAACGTTTCTTTGGGACTCTTCTAAACTGTTGGATCTGGACTATAGAAAAGAAAATAATGGGGGGAATGCTACTAAAATGGAACATATAGTGCTGGTGGTTTTGTTGATTGTAATAAGTGACATAGAAGCTGCTTGTTCTTGTCTTATGTACGTTTCTTCTATCTGCAAAATTCGCAGTTTCCAGTTGGACGTATTCACAGGCTGTTGAAGTCAAGGACAACAGCTCATGGTAGAGTAGGAGCCACAGCTGCTGTGTACTCTGCTGCTATCTTGGAGTATTTAACAGCTGAAGTTTTGGAGCTGGCTGGGAATGCTAGCAAGGATCTTAAGGTTAAGCGTATTACTCCCAGACATCTACAACTTGCTATCCGGGGTGATGAAGAACTTGATACATTGATAAAAGGAACAATTGCTGGAGGAGGTGTTATCCCTCATATTCATAAATCTCTTATCAACAAGTCTTCCAAGGAGTAGATTGCTAAAGAGCTACTTGATTAAATATTCTCTCTCTCTCTCTCTCTCTCTCTCTCTCTGCGCTAACTGTGCCTTTGTTGATGTACTTCTTAAAATAGCAGCGCAAAGTAGCCTACAGTTGTCATTTATGATGGATAAACTTGAGTCTGCTGTGGATATTGAGTATTTTATCTTGGGATAGCTGTTTGGTACATTGGATAACTTAAAAGAGTAGTAGAATTTCTTTTCCAATCATACCAATGGAATAATGCCTCTTGCCTGATTGATAAAGTTCTTCTTGGTGGGATATGTTTGAGGCAATGCCGTTTTTCATTGGGTTCCACTTGAAACTTTTCTCCTTTTTCTATATGCCACTGCTAATTGTCACTCGCCGTTCCCCTTGGGATCAAGAACTGAGGTTTCAACAAGCTGGTATTTTTAGTTGCTGGTTGTCGTAAAGCAAAATGATTGTGACAAATGAAAGTGATCATGGTAATTTTGTTGTGGGTATGATATATGATTGTGATGATCGATGTGAAGGGATGATGAATGGATCGTGTTTTTCTTTTGGGTATGCTAAGCACGTAGAAGAAGGCATGTTGATCAACTTGAAACGAAAACTGGACTTGTCAGTTGTCAGATACGCTTAAACACTTTTAAGCAGATTGGTTTCCAACACGGTTTGTGTAAATGTCTGTTTAATTTATATGTTCATATTTGGGTGATTATCTATGGGAGAATTAAAGTTAAAGATTCAGTTTAATATTGTTAAAAATTGTAATCAGAATGAAGGACCAAAGCGAATAAAACGTGAAATGACTCATACCCGACACCTCCCCTGCCTTGTTGCTGCTTCTCTTCTTGCAGCAAAGATTGAAGATCTGCAGATTAAACTATCACTAGCATCCAATATGCGTAATTGTGAATTAAAGGTCATTTTCATTCCAGTATGAAAAATCAAACCCCAAAATCACCTTATAAGTAAGGACACAACAAAGATACTGCCTCCAGGTTTGTGACAGATTAAGGAATGATCAGTCCCAATTTCACACACAAGCATTTTAAGTCCTAGACCTTCCACATGACCGTGCTTAATATTTTCCATCAAAGACGTATAAAATACAGTGTGAACTGGGTTTTGTGTGCCCCGTCAAGAACTGCAATTTCTGATACCGTGAAATGTTTGAATGAAGCTTGATGGGAATAAATAGAAGGCCCTGTTATAGGAATTACAAAAGGAAGTCCTGGTGAGTGTTAACTTTAACGTTGATTAATCAAAAAGGGATGGGGGGCTCATTTTCGCTCAATCTTGTATTTATGGAACTAAAGTTACAAATTCACAATGCAGATTTGAAATATTCATCGAATCCGTACGAGGCAAGGCATTAATTAGAGATTGAATAATATAAAGGATAAAAGTGCAATTTCATCTCTAATTTTATTTCTTATGTGCACTCAGTTTCCAGATTTTTTCAATAGTACAGTTTTACCTATGATCCCAAATTAGCCAATTAGGTTTTTTATTAAAAACAAGGAAGCTATAAGTAATGCAACTATGAATCTCATAGAGAGTTCGATCCTGGCTCAGGATGAGCGCTGGCGGCATGCTTAACACATGCAAGTCGAACAGGCAGTGGTGTTTCCAGTGGCAAACGGGTGAGTAACGCGTAAGAGCTTGTCCTTGGGAGAGAAACAACAGCTGGAAACGGCTTGGGAGAGAAACAACAGCCAGAAACGGCTGCTAATACCCCATAAGCTGGGGAGCAAAAGGAGGAATCCGGGTATATTGACAGTTTAGAATAAACTGTTATGTAAAAGTTCGTTTGGATTTTCTTTAGCCAAATCTGATCTACATTTAGATATGGTTTTGTAAGAAAAAATCAATGACATAAATTTGTTTGAGTAGTCATCAAAATATTCAAATTTGACTAAAAGCCAAAAGTTAGAAATAAAAAATAATTGCATTTGTAAAAGACGTGAAAAGATTATAAGAATATACTAAAAATAAATTTAATGGTTCAGTCACGCAAACCATATGGGATTGATCTTCCGTACGGATACATGATTTTGCAAATTTTCAAGCACGAGAAGCTGCCGTTTAGGATTTGAACCTTGGTTGAACGCTCCAAACATTTTACAACTAAACAATTACAGACCAACAAAAAGATTCTGAGATACAAATCCTCAGCAGAATCATAGCCCAACCACCAATAACAGGCATATTAAAAGCCCACCACAACTAGAAACCTACAACCACTCTCAATCAATTCCTACAATCTTATCTTCGAAAGCAGTCATCATGAATTAGAGAAAACCCAATTAAGATGACTCAACAGGCAGAATGGCCACTATCTGATGCTGATTCACTCCGAATACCCCATTTTCAAGAGGACTCACGGCATGTTAAGCTGGTAAGGTTCTTTGCTTTGCATTGAATTAAAGCAAATGCTCTACCGAGAATCTATTCATCATTTAGATGGTTGACACCCTGGGAACATCAACAGGGAAGTTGTGAATCTCATTCATCCAAGGGTTCTTCTCCTTCTCAGGCTTGATGGTTCTGAGTGCCTTCCACACTGCGCTGTTACACTTGAATCCAGAACCAAATGCTATCTGCCATGTTCTGTCTCCCTTCCTTATCCTCCCTTTGGCTTCCGTGTAAGCCAATTCGTACCACAATGAACTGCTAGATGTGTTGCCAAACCGATAAAGAGTCATCCTTGATGGTTCCATATGCCAAGGAGACAGCTGCAAGTTCTTCTCCAGTTCATCCAGCACAGCTCTACCCCAGCATGGATGCAGAAGTGATCAAAAGCTAGCTTGAAATCTGGAATGTAAGGTTTGATCTTCATCTTGAAAAGCTTCTTCCCGACTAAAGTAGCAAAGAATAGCAACTGCTCTGACATTGGAAGGACAAGAGGTCCCAGTGTGGTAATGTTGGTTTTTAAAGCATCACCTGCAACAGCCATGAGATCCTTTGACAAAGTGACACCAACCTTGCCTTCAGTGTCTTCTTCTTGGGTAACACAGGAAAAGCACTTGTCATCGGCAGCCTTGTTAGTCCGAACAGTATGGACCAACCGGTATTTGGATCTTCTCCTGTCGGAGGATTTGTTTGAAAGCAGAACTGCAGCTCCTCCCATACGGAACAAACAATTCGAGACAAGCTTTGAGCGGTCATTTCCGAAATACCAGTTTAATGTGATGTTCTCCATGCTAATAACCAATGCATATGAGTTCGGATGGACCTGGAGAAGATCTTTGGCAAGATCAATTGAGATTAGTCCTGCACTACAACCCATCCCACCAAGATTGTAGCTCTTTATATTCCCTCGTAACTTGTAATGATTGACAACCATCGCAGACAGTGATGGAGTTGGGTTAAAAAGGCTGCAATTCACGATTAGAATTCCTATGTCCTTGGGCTTTACAGAGGTCTTGGCAAATAGCTCATCAATAGCACCAAACATCACAGCCTCAGCTTCTTTCCTGGCCTCTGCCATTGAAGGGTTAGGAGGAATGTTGAGGACAGCCTCTGGAAGGTAAGTGTTTTCTCCAAGACCAGACCTCTCTAGGATCTTACGCTGGAATGCAAGATTTTCCTCTGTAAAAGAACCAGTCATCTGGGATTGATCTACAAACATCCTTTTCGTGCATATTCGAGATTCGTCAGGCTTGTAACAGGAGAAATTGACGAGATAAACTGGTCGAGGGCGGGTCATAAAGTAGAGGGTAGACAGAAAAACAAGGAGTGTTGAGCAAATAATAACAGATATTAAATTGTACTGTAGATGCTCCCAAAGATCATAGAGGTCCTGGAGGGAGAAAGTCGAGAGCTGTGCTGCAATTAACACCACGAGAGGCGAAACAAAGAGGTACATCCCATGGGTGATGAGGTAATGATAACCAAGCTTGACATACTTCAATTTAACAGACTTTTTGAAATCGGGAAGGTTCCGCGATGATGGTGGTACCAATGGTGTATCTGGTTTATCCTCCGCCATGTTTCCTGCTCAAAAGTTGAATTCATCAGGTTAGATAACTTCCTGAAATGAAAGTATCATCACAAGGGGGATTAAGACATCCCCAGAGATGAACAGCTCAGAAGAATAAGATAACAACTACCCAAAAAAATCCTTCGACAACGAAAACTCATTCAAGTCCGAAACACTTTCTCTACATTAGATTTATAGAACCAGGTTAGGAAATCGATATGTGGAAAATTCGAAACATGCACGCGGAAAAGAAGCCAAACATAATCGTTTCTACACATAGGACAGCGGCATTCCCAGATCCTCTCAAAACAAACAAGCATGCGACCACATTCATGCAGAATATGAGCAGATTGAATGATGCTGAACAGTACAAAGCGGAATCCGCAGCAAGAATTCAATTCACATTAAAGTCACAAGAAACCAATGGAAGTTAGAAGTATCACTGACATAAGATAAAAATCATCAAGCATCGAAAAGAAGAGCGGAATCGCACCTTGAATGCCAATCCGACCACAGATCGCAGAAATCTCGCAGATAGAGAGCAAAGAGGAATCGAAAGAGACGGTGAAGGGGAAGAAAAAATGAAATGAGGCCAAAAATGGGAGAGCTTAAAAAGGGAATAATCGTTCAGGGCGGCGTAGTCGCGTATTGACCGGACGAGTCACAACGACATTGCCGTTGTAAACGGACGTCGCCAGCCAGCACTAGTCTGGAATTTGGACTTTGCCCTGTTAGATCCTCGCGTAAATGGGAAAGGTTTAAACATAATAATAATAAAAATAAAAATAATAATAATAAAGTCATGAGGTGGCGTTCCTTCCTTCCCTCCACTTTCGTTCCAATTCGCATTCTAGAAGGTCCTGAAGCTTACTTGTTTGGTCATATTTGGCTGGAAAATCGTTGGTTTTTATTTTAAATTGTGAGCATTCTTTTCTTTCCTCTTTTTCACAGGAATTTTGAGCTTTCTTTTTTTATTTTTCAAAGCGAAATTTTCCCCCCAACTTCTTATGAAAATATTATATATGTGTATAAGATATAGGAAGAATTATAATAATGTCTCAAGAAAAAAAATTATTAAAAAGTCCGAATAACAGCCTAAACAGTATGTAATAATAAGTTTTATAATAAAAAATTACAATTTTGAGACTTATTTTATAATTATTTTTTTCTTGGTACTCATTGTAATTCTCCCTAAAATATATAAAATAATAATACTCTCTTTGTATAAATAATTATCAAGTCCTACTTATCAGTAATTTTTTTCATGAAAATTTTTTCCCAGTATTCCCTTTTATTTATCAAATGAAAAAAAAGTTATTTTAAAAATATGAAATTATTAGACGACTTAAAGTTATTGATTCTTCTAAAAGCTGCGGCATAATGTTCTTAACCTTATATAAAAATACAAATAATAATTTTAAAAATGTTATTGTTAATTTGTTAAAGTACAAATGCTAATTTTGGAGTTTCAAAAAAGATTTTATTTTTAATGTGTTTCAAAATATTTTTTAAATTTTATGAATGTTTGAGGGAAAAAAAAAAAGTTTTTTGGCCAGAGAAAAAGTTTATTGATTAATGAATCAAGTCATCAACTAGCGATAAAATTAATTCTGAAGAAAGGGGATCCAACTTTCCTAGAAGAATCTCCTATATAACCATCGAATTGAAATCGAATTTTGAAATGGTCAAACGCTGACACTTTGAAAGACATTGAATATAACCACGTAACTTCACAAGAAATTGAGTTGAAAGTATTAAGCAAAGGAAACAAATAAAGAAACGATAACAGTTGACAGTTAACAATTAATAATTAATGAGACTAAAAAGTAAAAAAGGTTCATAAATAAAAGTTTTTTCATCATGGAGGCGTGAAGAAGTGAAGAACAATCTCTTCAACTATCAAAGTGCAATAAAAAAATCATTCAAACATAATACTACCTCCGGTTCTTAATATAAGACTCCGTTTGACTTTTTATTTGGTCCTAATTATAAGACCCCAATCCATTTTGTCTCTCATATTTATGTATTTTTTTCCAAAATAGTCCTTCTAATAATGATAGTTTTAGCCAATACACTTAATTAGCAAGGATATTTTAGGAATGATAACACTTATTTATTACAAATAACTAATTTAACTTACTTCCTTAATCTCCTCAAATTAGTCAACTGGGTCTTATAATTAGGACCGGAGGTAGTATTACTTTCGATTCTTAATATAAGATCTTATTTGATTTTTATTTTAGTCCTAAATATAAAATCTCAATCTACTTTGTCTCTCATATTTATATATTTTTTTCCAAGATAATCCTTCTAACAATAGTAATTCTAACTAATACGCTTGATTAGTAAAGATATTTTAGGAAAGACAACACCTATTTATTACAAAAACTAACTTAACTTCTTTTCTTAATTTCTTTAAATTAGTCAACTGGTTCTTACAATTAGGACCGGAGGCAGTATAAACCAAGAAAGCTTGTTATAAAAAATTTCTCATTACAAAATTTATTACTCTTTTGATCTTTAATATAAGATATATTTAACTAATTTGATTAGATTAAAAAAGTTAGATAAGTTAGTTAATTATAAGAAATATAACATGTTTTTCCTAAAACACCATAATCATCTTTCTTAATATCCTCATTTCCTCACTTACTTAATTATGATTGAGGTCTGAGGGAGTATTCATAGAAGTAATTTAAAAAAAATTGATAAATATAATAAATAGGTCTTATATTTAATACCAAAATTAACTTAACAATTAGGTCATATATTAAAGACCGAAAGAATATCTAAAAGTACTTAAAATTTATTTAAGTACAAGGTGCAACTTATTTTTAGTAAGACTGTGTGTAATCTATTTTTAATTATATGTAAACCGAAGAAAAGTTGTAATCATGTTTGAAGATAGGTTGCGTCTACTTAAAGGCACGAGTCCTCAGATATCTTGGTCCTTCCAAATTAAATCCTCATGAATTTATCATGAAATAAATATTTTTCAGCCATGTTTAAAAAAAAAAAATCATTTTCATGGAGATGTAATCACAATCGCTGATTGACCCTAATTTTGTACAGATGTTGGATGGAGTAACCGAGTGGACAATGATAATTGAACGACCTGTGGTGAAATGAAAGCCACAGAGTCGCATATCTGATCACAAAATGTGGTGGTATAACGATTATGTTTTCAACATGATATGCGCTTTACAACAATCTCTGATTTTTAATATAAGAGTTAGTTAACTAATTTGAGTAGATTAAATAAACTAATTAAGTTAGTTATTTGTAATAAAATATGTACTCCTCCGGTCCTTAATATAAGACCCATTTAACTAATTTGATTAGATTAAGGAAGTTGGGTAAGTTAGTTAATTATAAGAAAAATGACACATTTTTCCTAAAACACCACAATCATCTTTCTTAATACCCTCTCTCCCTCTTCTACTTGATTATAGTTGAGGGAGTATCCATGGGGGTAATTTAGAGAAAGTTAATAAATATGAGAAATGGGTCTTATATTTAGGACCAAAACCAACTCAAGAATTGGGTCCTATATTAAGGACCGGAGGAGTATTATTTTTTCTAAAATATCCTTACTAATCAAGTGTATTGGTTAGAACTATCATTACTACAAAGACTATACTAAAAATAATAGATAAATATGAGAGACAAAATATATTGAGGTCTTATATTTAGAACCAAAATAAAAATCAAATAACTTAACAAAAATAATTTAGATTAAAAATAATAATTTTTCTTTTTTTAAATTAAATCCTTATTGTTTGTTTAATTTTGATGGGAGTCCTTCCGCTATAAAAGCTTAGGGGTGCACGTGGTCTTCTCTCACTCCCTCAATCTCCTTTAAACCAACACTGTTATTATGCGTGTCTCTTCCATCACCAATGTCGTTATCATTGGTGCTGCTGAGAAGGAGTGGGGACATAATAAATGAGCATTTAGCGGCAACAGAAGGAATGGCAAACTTGAACAAGCAATAAGAACAAATAAAAAGAAAGAAGAGTTATTACCAAAAAAAGAAAAAAGAAAAAGAAAGAGGAGTTACCTCTAATTAAATCTAAAAATGTTCAAATCTAACTCAGGAGTTTAGATACCTTCAAAAACATTTTTTAAAAGTATTTTTATACAAATCGAGATAAAATTTCTCACATATACTTATTTTGTATAGTGTAAAATTACTTTTAAAATCATGATGTTGTTTTCATCCAAACACTTTCTCAATATTAATAAAAAAACTGTATAAAAAAGTTATTTTCTTTATATTTTAAAATTTTCATATTATATCTATATTTATATTATTTTTCATTTTTAATAAAAAGAGCTCAAGTGCGTGAAAAAAGCAAAGAGAGTCTAGCAAAAAGAAATATTTAATAAAAAAAGTATTGTGCATTCAACTTATAAATAAATATATCAAACCATTTTACAAACTACGCTTTTTAACGTTGGTACCCGTTGTGAGGGAGGCTACTGAGGTTGAGGATTGTCGTAGTGGTATACGGTAATATATGTTGAATTTCCTAAGTTTGATTATAATAATAAAAATTGTGAGAAGTGTTTTGTCGGCTGCTTAAGATAATTATAATGGCCTTTGCCCAAAAAAAAAAAGATAATTAAAATGGAAAATATTTGGAAGCAAAGGCTCAAAGGATCCTTAACCTGGGAAGTTTTTATTGACAATTTAGTCGTAATTATCGTTGAAACTTTTGAATCTGAATCTCAAAGGCTTTCAAAGTCAAAATTGATTTCTAGATTTAAATTCTTGTTAGGAATTTTTTAAGTTTTTTTAAAGGTTTAGATGGCATATACCTTAAACTTCATTTGACGAGGGCCCAAGATTGTGCGACTATACAAATAAATCTGAGTGGAAATGTTGTTTGTCAAATTCTTATTTGAATAACACAAATCTTTATCTAATTTGAATGCATCAAGGTTTCAAATGTAACCATTTTCCAAGGTCAAAAAAAAAAAAATGTAACCATTTGCATCTTGGATGTTAAATTCTCAGAAGCATGATTGCCCGACTAGTGCATAGTATCAAATATGATAGATAAATGCTTTAGTGCCTCGGTGATAATACCAGCTAGAGTTAATCTAATTAGTAAAAAGTCAACTTATAACTTACAAAGCTGTGAGCTCGAATCACGGTACTGATATGAGAATTTTGTCAGTGAAAAATTTGTAAGTACCTTTGTAAGAGTTCTTTGAACTTAAAAATATGTTTTGGCCTTGATGAACGGCAAAATCCAACGTACCTAAATCTTTTTGTAAAAAAAATAGTATGCCTAGTATACCATTCTGTTGTAGATAGATAAATCTTATTCTAGATTATCTTTTGATCTTGAAATTATATAATAATGAAACAAAAACCCTAATTACCATTTTTATATCTGGTTTACTTTGTAAATTTCACTAAGCACGCCTTATATATTGTTTTTGTGCAACCTTCCAGCAACTAAGAGATCCATTCAAAGAACATGGTAGGACTCATACTACTTGTTGGGTTTGGGAAACCATTCCAAATTTGTAATTTGGGCTCTGATTGTGAATTTAATGCAAATCTCTAAATCGACGATGTTTTAATACCACTTATCAAAATATTAAAACTTAGTTTTACCGTTCTGTCTTCATTGTTTCTTTTTACTTTTGCTTTACGTTAGTTTTCATTCCATTTTCTTATTTTATCATGAAATAAAGAAAAAACACCCAAAACATTTGAGCTTCGTCCTCTGATTTGTAAATTTTTTAAAATAACTAATCAAGATATTTTAAAGATAACATTAGTAATTACTAGTTAATTAAGCATGCGCCCCTCATTTAAGTCTAGAAGCCATGTAAACCCTTTATCACACACTTATTTTTTTCCTTCTTTTGTAAATCCTAATCCTAATGGTCATCTAATAGTTAATTCCAAAACACCAACTTTTGCAAATGACCATTAATGTCTCCCACTCATATTAGTTTTCTCTCTTGGTTTAGTCATTAACTAACTTTTACCTAAACTTCAGTTTGCAGAATACAATTAGAATAGAAGTCACCTTTGTAAATATTAATCCAAACTAAGTTCATGAAACTCAACTATGATATTAAAGCTGAATACATTGACATGAACAGGATTTTCTCACCTTGTCAGCTACATCCTTTTTCAACTGACTAATGATAATACAGAGGAAAGTAAATAAATCCGTCAGCTACCTAACAAATAATTTTGAGCCTACAGGAAAAAATATATATAAAATGGCGCCACCTCCATCATCATTGTATATTAATTCTCGTGGAAGCCCCGGGAAATAATTATCCACTATAAATATAATTCATACCTAAGGGTACACAATCTAATCAAAGGATCAAGTAACTTGCCTTCGATGAGAGAAGCATGATAAAAGCGAACTTTCATGCATAGATTCGCTTCCTTTTCAGCAGCGCAGGAAACATGGAGACAAAACCAATAAGGAAGAGCACTGACAATGTCTTAAAGTCATATAGATCCTTCACTGATTTTAGATCCCCAAGAGCAAGGCCGGCCTAAATCAAGCAACAAGAAAGACGCTATGAGCCGAGGGAAAGAAATGCAGAAGAATAACTTGTAGATGCAGAAAAAGGTTATTATAGAATAATGGAGACAATCTATTTAGCCTCTTTATGTGAAAAATTTGAAGACTTCTTTTTTATTTTATGGTGAAATAAGTGAGACAAATTGGTTGACAAGGACCAAACAATAAAGAAGACAATTATAATAGCTGTGTTAGCAGCTTCTTGAACCAGGCAAGTTCGTCATATCCCTTCTAGAACTTGTTTAATGTAAAGGAAGAGCCTTTTTCCATCCCAACTAAGTAGTTTCTATATATCCATGCTTAATAAATGAAGACCCCTCTTTTAAATGTAAACACAGTAAAAATCCTATGGCAGGATTTCTTAAATCTATCTGACACAGCAAAATCCTATGGCAGGGTTTCTTAAATCTATCTGACCATAAGAGGTCAACACTCAAAACACAACCTTAGCTCTTGGAAGCAGTACATCAGAATCATCCAACGAGAACAACAGATGAAACTGTAGAATTAAGCTTGCTCCTTACATTATCCTTAAAGGGGAACTTGTCCGTTTCATAAATTGCAATTGATAAGAAATAGAACTTCAATCTGATACAAGAGTGAAGGCCAAAGGAAAAGCTTATGTTCTGGACAATAAGAAACTGGGAGCACATGAAATGACAGAAAGATGTTCTAATTAGTCTCCCTTAGAAGAACTCTTAATAGAGTCTCACCATCAAAACCGCCTAAAAATTAAAGTTGAAATTATTTTAGAAGGACTTTTTTAAATCCCTCTGCCGCACCACAACAAAATAAATAAATAAATAAATAAAAACACTTCCCCACTTCGGGCAACAACAGGATATTGGCCATATTGGCCAAAAAAGGTTAACTTCAAAATAGCAGGATACCATCAAGCAAAGCTATTTAATCTCACGAGAAGTTCCTGAATCCTGATGCAGAAGTCAAAAGAGCAACCACAAAGAAAATAAATATAATCAAAGCATAAACTACTTTATGGGATTAAGGCATAAAATATAACAATCTGAGAAAGATAACATGGAGTTCGGGGAAAAAACGATAAATAATGTGGAGAACTGACTGCGCTGTATGATAAATGTAAGATGGGTAGAAGAGCCTTACTCTGACAGTAATATAAGCGGCCGGAATAAGACCAATCAGTGTCGCCGAAAAGAAGACTTGAAATGGTATATCAACAATTGGAGATGCCAAATTGATGAAAAGGTTTGGCAGAGTTGGGGTTATCCTCAGAAAAAGCATGTAATTCAGGAGCTTTTCCCTACGCTTTGATATCTGATTGAAGAAAAGAAAATCAGGTTAACATTGCAGTCACCATGATTGTCCAATGGTTTGTCTGGTCAAACAAAATTAAAGAATAAGATAAGCAAAGCACACCTCAGCTTGGAAAAATCTTAATTTCTCCGGCCACAACCAAGAAACTAAAGGCCTCCCAATTAACTTCGACAAAAAGAAGCAGGATGATGCTCCAGCAGTGGCATTAAAAACAACTAATAAGAGCCCTTGAAAAACTCCAAAGAGGGCTCCAGCTAACAAGGACATGAAAATTGTTCCAGGAATCATAAATGTCTGCATGAAAATGTAGGTGGAACAGTAACCAAGAATGAATTGAGCACGGTGATTTTCTGCATATGCTGCAAAATTATCTCTGTAGAAAAATATTGTTAAGAATAAAGAATGTAATATGGGGTAATGAACATACATTAATGAAGTCGAGGTTAAACTTAAACCATCAAGCAACTATAAATTCCCACTCAAATTTTGACAAATTCTTATGGTCCAGTGACCTCGTTTATTTCAAACACAAAAGCAGTTTTAAAGAAAACGAAAAAGAGATAATAATTTAATCATTTATCAAAATGTTCCTTCACCATATGTCATCGGAAGCCCAGCAAAAGCTTTGCCACTAGTCCACTCTGTGCCTAATTGGTTTCTCAAGTGAAGACGTAGACTTGTGCGTTAGTTAAATAAAACAATAAAATTTTGTCCCTCAAATTCACCCAAGGCTGTTACACGGATCTGTAAACCAAAAAGAATATCAACGTAATATTTACTATCTTCCCTTCCTGACTTCCTCTGTTTATAAAAGTTTTACAACCCCAGAAGAATGCTTATCTTGTAAGCCTCCGTAAAATTAATAATAGTGACATTAAGTGACCAATCAAGTATTCTATTACAGCCGAACTCGGAAGAATGCACAGAAAGTTTCAGGAAATGACATTAATTTCACTTTTCATGTCCATAATTGGATTCATCTATAAAAGCCAGAAAGGGACCAATAACACAAACCTCGGTAACGCTAAAAAATAACCGATAACTATAGAATCGTTCCATGAAACGTACTTGAGGTCGCGAATATCTGAAATTGTGCGCGGCAGCTTAATCTTCCCGTACTCCGCAGCTGGCATTGTCAAGTAAATGCAAAACAAACCGGTGGAGAAAATGAAGAACACGCCGAGAGCAGCAGCGAGTTCCCAACTATTCAATGGAGACCTCTCCAACTTAGGCTTCTTGCCGGACGGCGAATCGTCGTCCCCGGCGGTCTCTTCATCCCGCAACAACCTACCAGTATCGCCTATCAGACTCCTCTGCGCCGCCATGAGTAGCACGGATTAGTGGTATGAACTACAAATCCAGAAATGTCCAGCAATCATAGCAGGAAAGTGCTATCGTATTTTGAAGTGTAAAACAGAGACAGAACTGCGATGCTTCAACGAAGGAGTGGTTGGAGAATCACACCAAATAGTCAAATGATGCTGATCAGATAAAATTGCGTGGATCAGTGGGTATGAAACGAATGAAATGTACTTGAAAAAAATTGACGATTTGAAGGTGAGGGACCTCAGAACTTTAGCTTTGAAGGGCGATGAGAGATAGAGGGTCCTCAAGTAGCAGTAACACGTTTCGCTTGAGGAGGAGGAAGGAACGACTGACAAGCACGGAAGACAGTGAAAGAGGAAAGTGAGTAGGAAGGCATTTGAGGGGTAAGTAAGCTTCACCTTCTCTTTTTTTTTTGGGGGGGGGGGGAGTGATTTTTTTTTTTTCAATTTTAGTTTTACAAATTTATGTTGGTTTTTCTTTAAAAAATATTTTGGTTTAAAAAAAATTACAAATAAAGACTCCTTAATATATAAAATTATTATTTGAGACTTTTAATTTGAAAAATTACAAATAAGGATCCGGTCTCACTTTTGTAAATATGAAATATTAGTGAAATGTCTAAAATATCTCTCAGTCAAATAACAAGTTAACTATGGGAAATGATAAATTCACTTTAGCAAATGACAACTTCACTAGACAAAATCACAATTTGGTTGAGGGTATACCAAATGACTAGTTGACTATGGGAAATGATAAGTTCACTTTAGCGAATGATAATTTTAGTAGATCAAATCACAATTTGACTAAGAGGCATTTCAGACATTTCATTCAAATTTCATATTTGTAAAAGTGGAACTCGATCCTTATTCGCTATTTTTCAAATTTAGAGTCTCAAATCACAATTTTACGTATTAAGGAGTTTTTATTTACAATTTTTCCTTTACCATTTTATTTAGATTAGATTAGATACGCGCTCTGGATAACTTTTATTATGATATTTTATATATTTTTAGAATATTTCTATACAGATTACTGTATGCTTTAAATAAAAATTGTACTACCATATTTAACTTAATACAAGAGTTTATTTGATTTTTATTTTGGTTCTAAATATAAAACCCTAATTTACTTTGTCTCTTATATTTATAAAAAAAATTTCTAAGTTAGTCCTTCTAATAATGATAATTCTAGCCAATACACTTTATTAGAAATAATATTTTAAGAAAGACAACACCTATTTATTACAAATAACTAATTTAACTAATTTTCTTAATCTATTCAATTTAGTCAACTAGTTCTTATATTACCTCCTATCCTAAATATAAGAGCTCTCATTATTAGAAGGACTACTATCATTAGAAGGACTACATTGGGAAAAAAATGTATAAATATGAGAAACAAAGTGGATTGGGGTCTTATGTTTAGAACCAAAATAAAAGTCAAACAAGATCTTATACCACCTCATGTCCTTAATATAAAAGCTTGTTTGACTTTTATTTTGTTCTTAAATATAAGACTCTAATCCATTTTGTCTCTCATATTTATGAATTCTTTTTCTAAGTTAGTCCTTCTAATAATAGTAGTTCTAGCCAATACACTTCATTGAAGAATATTTTAAGAAAGATAACACTTATTTATTACAAATAACTAACTTAACTAGTTTTTTTAATTTATCCAAATTAGTTAACTAGTTCTTATATTACCTCCGGATAAGACTTATCATTATTAGAAGGACTACATTAAAAAACTGTATAAATATGAGAGAGAAAATAGATTGGGGTCTTATATTTAGAACTGAAATTAAAGTTAAATAGGATCTTATACTACCTCTTGCCTTTAAATAGAAGATTTTGTTTGACTTTTATTTCGGTCCTAATTGTAAAACCCTAATCTGTTTTGTATCTCATATTTATGTATTTTTTTCTTAAGGTAATTCTTCTAATAATGGTAGTTTTAGCCAATACACTTGATTAGTAAGAATATTTTAAGAAAAACAACACCTATTTATTATAAATAACTAACTTAATTTTTTTCTTAATTTGTTAAATTCAGTCCATTAGTTTTTATATTTAGGATAAGTTTTTATATTTAGGATATGTAGTGTCGGGGACAGGAGGTAGTATATTCACATAATTAAACGATTTTCTTTTTTTGTTCCATCATTTTTTCCGCCAACAAGAGATTGGGGTGTTTACAGGTAGTAAGTGGTAACAACCCGTATGGCGGGGTCACTTCACATTGGAGGTGTGGAAATAATCTTGGGCCAACTCGACCCAACAATGCCCCCCGAAATTGGGCTTTCAACACTTTCATTTTAGCCCATCATTTTATTTTGGGGGTCAACAGTTGGCCCAACAACACGTGCAATTGGGCTGTCAACACTCTCTAATCCCTCATGTGTTTTTTTGGGCGACAATCCCTCATTTTATGTTGGGCCACATAATCAGAAGATGCAAAAGGATTTTTAAAAACAAGAAGGAAGGGAGTTACTAGGTGGCCCAATTATAAACTTCCGGTTTCATCGGAAGTCGGCAACTCGTTCCTTTACTCGTCAGACACGTCGAAATCCATTCGCCGGCGGCAGCGCAGTGCAGGGACGCATCGACTCTTAAGGAGTTCAGGTACCGTCTTCTGGGTCTTCTCCTACTTTACAAATTGGTATTTTATTGGTTCTGCTTTACAAATTGGTAGTTTATTTGTTATGCCGGCTTTCGTGGGAGAAAATTCCGTGGCTAATATTTAATAAGAATTGAAGCATGACTGAGTTCAAGATGTTGCGTTGATCTAATTATGTGGGCTTGACACTGGAAGTATAAACGTTTATTGAATTTTTATATATGTCATTTGCTGCAATATGCTATTGATGATAATGTATTTGAAGTGAAGGGAGCCATTCACAGGCTAGTTATATATTAGAGGCATAAGTAGCCTGCATATCAGATAGAATAATGTTCATAGATACAGCCAATAAGAGGAACATCAAAATTGATAATACTGTGTTTGAATAGAGCATTATTCATCATTGGATTGCTACTGTGAATTTCTTAAGTTGAAAAATTAAAATCAATTTGGTTTCTTTTTATTATGCATGATAAATAGGAAGCAAAGGGTCAAATACATTAGGGAAGGAACCTATGAATCACAAGTTTCATGAAAAATCCATCCATCTTTGGTTCCCTGTGCCTTGAAAAATCCATCCAGGTCGCTCTTCCCCCATCATATGAGACCTAGCACCTTCTTCCCTCGTTTGAAAAGAAGTTCATATCGCCTGAGAAAAAAACCTTGTGAGATCCGTTCATCCACAATCTCTACCGTTCATCTTTCTCCTTATTGTTGTGAATTTTCAATGTCATCATCTTTTAAATATCCAAATTTTAATTATCATGGTATGAAGCCAAATATGAATACATTTATGTAAGTTATTTTGATGTTTCTCCCCTTCTTTATGCCTTTTGAGTTATTTGGGAAGGTTGATTTATCTATACTGTCAGTTTTTGAACCTGGAAGCCAGAACTTTGTCAGTACCATGAATATCATGTGAGCAGCATTTTCCACTTTTATGTATTTTTGTGCATCTTGTCTCTGGATCCTTCAATTGTTTCTGCAAAATGAACTGAATTTTGGAGCTAACTTAGTTTCTGTTACTCACATGTATAAGTATATTAAATTTTCTCCATGAATACATAATTTTTACAACTGAGTATCATTTGATTGTTTCTTTTTAAAATTAAAATTTGATGAAGAACTTGAAAATATGGAGCTGAACTTCGACTGGATAAACTTTTTGTCCGTGGATAATGTTTGTTCAGCCTACCAAATGAAAAAGCAATCTCTTGTGACTTTCAAGAAATGCACTTTAACTTTTTTATTTTTTGCAAATTTTGATTGTCATACTGTAATATTGTAATGGCCGAATTGGTCGTAATGATTCATATGTTTAGGACCACTCTTGATGCAATTTAGTTACATGCTCAAGGTATAGCTTTTCTTAAGTTTTGGGAATCTTCATCTTCATCTTCATCTTCATCTTCAATACATATAAAAGCTGGAAAAGTGAACAGTGTGGCGTCCTTCTGCATGCTCCATGCAGTGTGTGAGGCCTGATATCAAGTTACATGTAGTGATAGATATCAAATTTTGTTGTTTTTGAATCTTAAAGAATTGAGTTTTTATCCTTCAATCTAGAAATACTGGTGAAGTTTTATTCGCATTTTATAATCTTCTCCTTCACAGGCAGACACTTGCAGTCTACGGAAGTACAAGAGCTAATGGAAGAATATAGCAAAAGCAGCGTGAAGAAGGCAAAACTGCAATCAATGCTCACTACCCTGCTAGAAGATCCCATACTTGCTGATGTCCCAAAGAAGCCAACGTTGGCTGAAGTGGACACTCTCATCAACCTTGAGTTGGGTAGTGCCATGCGCATTGCTGTTCTCAAACTAGATGGAACATCATTTGGTAATACTTTTCTTTCCTCCCACACCTTGTCTTTTCTGGGAGTCTACAGACTCTGCTTTTTCACTTTGTTTCCCTGCAAAATGAATGGGGAATGGGAAAGAGTTAATGCTCCATTGAGCTGAATCTTTTGAATTTGGTGGTGAAGATGTGGCAGTGATGGACTCAGCTACAGTCAAGGATTTGAAACTTGCGATTAAGAAGAAAGTAAATGACATGGAACAATCCAAGATGGGTCACCGCCATATATCTTGGTGAGATAGAGGTTCTTTTCCTATACTTCTAGAGGCAATGTTGGAAATTTGTTTGAACATTAAATTTTTGGATAACTCCATATTCCAAAATGTGTATTCTTCTGGTTACTTAAGAAAAGAAAATGAGAGTAAAATGTTGACATTGTTTTTCATTTCTTGTTCCCTGTAAAAATGATCAAATCGCAGGAAGCACGTCTGGGCAAATTATTGTCTGTCATATCATAATGAAAAGCTCCTTGATGATCGGTCTTTGCTTCAGAATTTTGGTATTCGAAATAATTCTCAGGTTTGCCTCATAAACTTTAAGAACTTTTACTTACAACTTCACTTCCTTGTGGCATTCTCTTCTTTAGTACATTCAAACTTCTGATTTCATTAAAGTCATGAAAGAATAAATATGCTCATGCTCATGTTCTTGAGCACAAAAAGAATTATGAAAATTTCATATATAATTTGTGTCTTGAAAAACTGTTTTTGATTTATTTACATGTCACATTCTGTTAGCAAATAGGGGGCGTGCTGTTTTAAATAGTTGTGTTTACTGAAGTGCATACTGATTCAGCCCAACAACCACCATCATTTTATGGGGTTGCTGTAATCAGTATTCGGCTGGTATGCTGGTTTCATTTCTTCACTTTTTCTTCCTTTTATAACGTTGGTTTTGTTAAATGTTTTTTTTTATAGATATTCTGTTTGCAACTTTTGGTTGTAAATTTGAATATTTTTAATTCATTTAAGCTACTTATCTTTTGTTTGTTCGTATTGAATAATGTTATATGTCTTGAAGAAATAGAGTGGAGCAGTCTTGTAACAAGTTAGTGGTATCTTGTGCTCATACAGGTACATTTTGTACCCTATGTCATGACAAAAGAATCTCAGAGACACTCGAAGAGGCGAAAACATCGTTTCTTTCATGGCCTTAATAAGCTTTCATGATCAAGCAATTGTATGTTCTGGAATCTCTGTAGTGATTTTGTTGGTTATGGGACTTGAGAGTTTCATATCAGGATTCCTTATGCGAAATTTAGGAATGTGGGATTTGTACACCCTTTGGTTCTTGAATCTCATGAACTAGCTTTTGGGGTTTGTTTCCCTAGTGTTGATATTTGGCTCTATCTTACTAACACTAGCAAGATGAAGATTATTTGGCGTCACAGCTTCGATATGTTCACTGTGCTTTCAACTTGCAACCTCATGGCCTTGCGAGACTTGTAGCTGTGATACTCGGTGTTTCACAAAGTCGCGTTCATAAAGGTAAATGGAAATTTTATCCCCCGGCTTGAACTATGCTGATGCCGGTGCTGTGTTTAGATGACATGTCCGGAGATCTTCTTTGAAGCCTGAGCAACCATTGGCTACGAGCAAGTGTTTGCTTTCATGAGTTTGACCTGATAAGACAAAAAGCTCAACCGTGAAGTCCAACTTTCAACGTTGATGATTCTTTAGGCCTAAAGTCTAAAAATGTAATTTTCCCTGTCAGGTTCCACTATCTTTACCAGATTTAGTCGTCCAACACTGTTTGGGATATGGTGTGGTTCTTTTGCTTTCGACGTTTAACTGTTACTTTGACATGAATTCCATGCCTTTTCGAATATTTAGCTCTCAAAATGTTAAAATTCTAATTAAATTTCTGTGTCCATTGGGGAGTCCCCTTGTTTATATGGACGCAGTTAGGAGAAGCGTTTGATTTGCAGGATGAATTTCATTGGTTTATAGTTTATGCGGGCGCCATATTGTGTGTTCAATGCCTCTGGATTGCTGTTCTTTATATTATTCCTGACACGTGAATTAATGATTGGACTTTGCCAGCTTCATGCTGGGATTTCAAAGCATAATCATGCTTCCAGTTCTTAATATAAAAGCTAGTTGACTAATTTGAATAGATTAGAGAAGTTTGTTAAGTTAGTTATTTGTAATAAATAGGTACTCTTCCGATTCTTAATATAGAATCTAATTCTAGAGTTGGTTTTGGTTCTAAATATAAGATACATTTATTATATTTATCAATTTTCTCTAAATTACCTCTATGGATACTCTTTCAACCATAATCAAGTAGAAGAGAGAGATGAGATATTAAGAAAGGTGACTATGGTGTTTTAGGAAAAATGTATTACTTTTCTTATAATTAACTAACTTATCTAACTTCCTTAATATAATCAAATTAGTTAAATGGGTTTTATATTAAGAATCGGAGGAGTATTATCTTCTCTAGAATATCTTTACTAATCATGTGTATTAACTAAAACTATTATTTCATGAAATCTTTAATACGTGTAACTACTACAAGGATTATTTAAAAAATAAATAAATAAATATGAGACAAAGTGAATTAAGATCTTATATTTAGGATTAAATTTAACGTTAAACTAGTTTTTATATTTAAGGACTGAAAATAGTAATACAGGGTTTTAGACTGCAGAAAGTTTTACGTACGCTGTCAAATTTTCTCCTGATTAGAAGTGATAAGTGGATTATGTTGTCATGTAGTCGCTGAAAAAACACTAACTTCTCTTGTATCCCAACTCCTTGATCGGCATATCATAGCACATTGAAGCCATGCTATTTACTTTACTGTCACAAAGTCACAAGAAAATGGATATGAACTTCTAAATTAATTTAATGCAATGGCATAACATTTAATTTTAGAATCGACTATGCTGGTTAAAAAAAAAAATTAGAATCGACTAAATTTTCCTAACCCCGTCCAATCAAAGACAAGAGTAAAAGTGTTTATTATTTTATTTTTTTTATTTTTTTTTGCTAAAACATAGATATCCTCCTATTGGAGGCAATTCTATTCGATGTACTGTCGGGTACTAAATGTGAGCACCTCTCTCAACCGGGATTTCAAATCTTGATTCATCACATTGTGAGGGACTAACCCTTTCTGCTAGACTCAATTTCTATTGGTTTATTATTTTAATTTTATGTATTTGGTTGTATTGAGAAAGTGTTCCCCAGGCCACAGCTTCATAACATGAGGTCCACGGCTTTTTTTGGGTCACAACTCCACAGCCCTTTTCTTTTTTTCCACACTTAATTTAGGCTCGAGCTCACTATCATTATGTTAAAACCATTTCTATCATTTAAATAATATGCAAATTTGTTATTATTTTCGGCACTTTATCTTATTATAATTCATATTCTGAAAAATTGTGATAATCCCTATGAAAATGCATTTATACTGAAATTTAATTGAAGCATGTATAGACTATAGAAGTGATTAAATCTAGTCCAGAATTGGCGTTAATTATATCAAACTGTGCGTGGATCAGGTTTACCAACTGAATTAAAAAAAAATACTACTTCCTATCTGTCTTAAATACAATGTTTATTTTTGACCAGCAGTCTTAAATATAATATTTAGCTGGCAATGCAAATTACAAATCAAATATTATATTTAGAATATGCGATAATATGTGTAAGCAAATACAGAACATAAGCCAGTATTGGTTAGCCCTAGAATATACTGCCTTCGATTCCTAAGATAGAAGCTAGTCGAAGTAAAGAATTTAATCCTAAATATCTCGATTTACTTTTTTTTTAGTATTTATAATTTTATTTCTAAACTCTCCTCAGTAGTTGCACGTATTATACGGTTTTCATCAAGAGTTAATTTTAATGCAAATAATTAAATGAAGCATTTTAGAATTATTAACACATGTTTTTTTTAAATAACTAATTTTTTTAATATTTACAAATTAATTGTTTAACTCTTAAATTAATAATAGAAAGAAATAATGTGATTAAATTATGAAAGCCCTCCAAAGGAACAATATCTGTCTCAAGTTTTTTTTTTGTTGATATTATTATCTCGCTAATTCGATTCAGGGTTTATGGCTTCCCCTTTCTACAAAAGTGTCTCCCTTAAAATTCAAACTCAAGATTCAAAGAGCTCTAGTAAGGCTTTACACTACTAGACCAACTCTTTGTTGGTATATTTGCCTCAAGTTATTATTACGTATTATCTCTGGTTCTAATTATATGATCTTATTTATAATTTACAAAAGAGATCTTATAAATAAGAACGGAAATGGTAATACAAAGGAGATTGGGAGCAAGAGCTAGCAGACAAAAGGTATAATCGCCCACAGGTAATCATCTATCCATCACCTGTATATTCTTCCTTCAGATCCGTTCATTTAAACCCAAAAAAAAAAGAAAAGGAAAGATAGAACAAAACAAAACAAAAAGAAGTGCAACAACTTGGGTTGCGATAGAAGACATGTCGTTATCATGGTTACCACGTTAATTAATTAAGTTTTGAAACTTCTCTCTCTCCTCTTTCTTCTAGAAGGTTAGCTTTGTTAATTAAGAAAGCGCACATATTATGGATATATGATACTATATGCACAGTGAATTCAAAAGCTATTTGAAAATATAATTATAAAATAATTGTAGTCCCACATAACTGTGGGCGGGAATATCCGATTTATTTAATACTTAATTAATGCTAGTGTTAACTAAGTACTAGTAGCATATTACTCATATGATCCTTAATGTAATATCTATTTAACTAATTTGATTAGATTAAAAAAGTTAGATAAGTTAATTAATTATAAAAATATGACATGTTTTTCCTAAAATATCATGAACATCTTTTTTAATATCCTCCTTCCATATCCTACTTGATCATGGTTGATGGAGTATCAATATGATTAAGTTAAGACAAACTGATAGATGTGATAAATAGGTCTTATATTTAGGATTAAGATCAACTCAATAATTAGGTCCTATATTAAGGACAGAAAGAGTACTATTTTTTTATTTGGTCAATAATCTTTCATAAAACTTAACACAACATTTAAAGCATACTTTTAAAATATTGATATACTCTTTGATTAATGGTTTTTTTTCATCGTTGCTCTCCCCCTAATGAATCACACCAATCAAAGGATAAAGAATTCTGAAAAGTTCTAAATTTTTTTTTTACATTTTAATAATTTGTAATCTTAGAATAACTGTGAGGAGGGGTTATTTCAAACGATATATAAAAAAAGATATACGGGTGTCATTTATATAACATCACATATATATCTACCAAAACAAAACTTGTTTCTTTGTGATAATCTCTCTGCTGTATCTTAAAAGAATTATATTCCTTTTTTATTCTTTGATATCAAAGAGTATGTGTGTGTCCTCTTTTATAACAGTAGAGATTAATCTTCTTTAGATCAGAAATCAAACCCTACTCGAACCATCTTTTTAGGATTATATTAGAACCCTAGCTATTTATATTATAATTAAAAACATAAATATATTTATATGTTGGACGAAGCAGACCAACCTGGAAGCAGTCCCACAAACCGCCCCAAAAGGGTTTAAAAAAAGAGGCTAAACTTGCTTGATCTGCACTATTTCTTGTTGGATGAAGCAACCCCACCGCACCAAAAATAATAGCGAAATTGCAATATATATTATTATTACTACTACTATCGTATAACAGTAGGGTCCATATATATATATATATATATATATTCATCATCATCATCATATCATCTCCATCATCATCATTATCATCTGCAAGCGATGGCCTTCCAATAGTTTCTTTGCTGCGGCTGCGTTCCCATCAATCTATTGGCTAATAACAATGCATATCCATTCCCCTTGTTCTGTTTCTATCAAAAAATACAGAGAGACGCTCCCGTTGCATATATATATATATATATAGAGAGAGAGAGAGACACACACACACACACACACACACAGAACCAAAAAAGAAAAGAAGGTGAAAAATCAAAGATTCTCCTTAAAGGACTTAGCTGCTAATTAATTAGTTAGGCTAATGTTTTGTCTTTACCTATCTCAAACTTTTTGTTGTAATTCTGTACAGTAAGACTCACGTAAAGGACCTGCCTCTTTCCCTTTAAATTTTTTACTTCATCATGACTTGTATGTAATAGACCTCTATATATATATATATATATATATATATATATCGTGATCAACTAGTTTTTTTTTTTTTGTCAAAATACTGCATAAGTGGTCCAACTTGATTTCTCTTTTTTGAGGCTGGAAGATTAAGTGTATTGTTTGAACTCTAATTATCATTGGAAAACAATCTTATCACTAAAATTTTCGCAACAAGCAATTTGGCATGTAGCTGTTGTCATTTTCTACGTCAAAATTTGTCACCACATACTACTCACTTAAAATTCACATCCAAATTGATCAAAATGCATACACACACACACACACACCCTCATTTAGAATTGGAAATGCAATATAGAATATTTGACTTCAATATTTTAATGACGCTATTGTTTTGGGTCTGTGCCAATTAATGCTAACCCCATATAGAGATACAATCATATCAATTGCATTATTTCCGAAAGTGATATTTTTGGTCCAAAATCTCAACAAAGCAAAGCAATAATATTAGTGAAAGTCATATATATATATATATATATATATATATATAAAGGTAATATTTGAGTTGAAGGCATGTTGGTTAATAGTACAAGTTCCTGTTAAAACCCACTCTAGCTTCATATAAGTGGTGCAAAGGCACCTCCTTTGACACAAGTTGGCGACCGTCCATGATAGGGACTAATTACACTAATCATCATCAGTCTCACATCACCTGGACTTAATTGATTATTTGGAGTTTATTTTGCTTAATTAATGTCATTTATCGATCACAATCCAATTAAGTTGACTAAATTAGATTCTGTTTTGTTTTGTTTGAGTTGGTTAAGTCAACATTTGGTTCAAATTTGATGAGGTGAACTCAGTGAAAACTTTTTAATATTCATGAAAGAAGTAGGGGTGGTGGAACATGCCAATAAGATAATAGCATGGTTAGTTGTTAATTAAATAATATTTTTTTTCTGATCTTTAATATAAGAGTTAGTTAACTCATTTAAGTAGGTTAAAAAAATTAGTAAAGTTAATTATTGTAATAAATAGGTAGTATCTTTCTTAAAATATCCTTAGTAATAATTTGTATTAGTTAGAACTACCATTTCATAAAATCATTAACATGTATAACTACTATAAAAACTATCCATGTGTATTAGCTAGTAATTAATATTGCATAGAATTTCATCATTTATAGATATCGTTTATTGTATAATTTTGAAAAGCACTGTGATTATATTGTTATTTTTTTAACATTCTAAAGGAATATGAAATTAAAATACAACTACTAATAGCGATTGATCGACTCGAGTGGATATAACTTGAATATTTCCTTAAATGAGATTTAGGGTTTAGACCTTGCGAATAAAAACTAATATATGTCAAGAGAATTATCCCGAATGGGTCTAATAATATATGTAAGTGCTCAAATATGATTGGTAAGTACACACACACACACATATATACACTCTTGTGAATTCCTTTGTCTTCGGATCAATATATGTATGTATATATATTATAGGGAAATGTATGTATAGATTGAGATGAAAGATGATGCAAAAGAAGGGAAAGAAAGAGGAAAAGGAACATGATTTGTTTGTCTTTGTTTGGCTAAAGAGAAGTATTGATTAAAATCGGGGAACAAGATATTATTATCATCATTATATTATTTGTCTTCCTTCCTTCCTTATGTTGCATGCTAACTTAATAATAATAATGTGCCTTCCCCCCTCCCAGCCAATAAAATGCGTCTTGTTCACACACAAGTCTTAATTCTTGCACTGAAACCTAGGTTCTTTCATTATCTCATCTCAATTATACACAAAAATATCTAGTGGTGGTCCTTGTGAATACTTTTGTATTTTCTTAATGCTACCTTCATGATAGCTACCTCGTTTATGTGTAGTAGATTTTAGTATATATTTGTGTATAAAAATGAAGTAAATCAATCAACTTTATCATATAAATATACTTGTATGTTAACACAATTAGCTTAGTTTAATTTTTTGGCCTCCTTACAAGCCAAACCAACCTAAATTTAATTAGTCTCTGTCTCTCTGTGTGTGTATTTCTATGAAAAAGAGTTTTAGTGATGACTTTGATATTTTAGAAACTTATCAGGTTGAAAATGCACCATCTAAAACCAGTAACTATCTTCGGTCTTTAATATAAGATTTAGTTGACTAATTTGATAAGATTAAGAAAGTTACTAAATTAATTTAAAGTATTTATATTTATCGTTTTTTACCAAACTAATTTATCTCACTTATAAATTGACATATAATTTAATAATATATATAAATATTTTAGAGAGATCATCTAACATATGTTATAATTAAATAATTTAGAAACTTCTTTAGTTTCCTCAAATTAGTCAACCAAGTCTTATACTAAGGATCGGAAATAGTATCTATATTGGTTATATGACCCTAACTCACGCCTGAAGTGGTATTGATATTGATTTTTCCTACTTAACCAGCCCTCATTGAGATATTTTTTTCAATTCTATGGAATTTGTATTGGTTATATCCTTGTTTGAAAAGAATCAAGTTTCTTCCACTTAACCCAATTACCATGGGTTAACATATAAATTAATTAATGAATCAAATGGGAGTGAAAATCAAAGCTTAGACTATAAGATGCACCAAAAGGTGAATGAATATAATAAATATTTAGCATTATTATACTTCACTTGCTTTTACTGCACAGTATAAATTGAACCTTCCAAACTGGTCCTCAGACAAACACATGCAAAGCATAAGCATATATGGAATAATTGGGAAACAAAAATCATAATAGTTTTGCACATGTAATGTCAGAAATATTCATCCATACATGTACGAGTAGTATTGGAACAACAGTAACAAGCTTAAGTAACAAGTTGAAATAGAGCACACAGAGAGAAATATATATATATATATATATGATTGGCCCCACCCAATTGTACAATATATGCACTTTTAAGCAAATGTTCCATCATTCGCTTTCAGACACAGCTTTGAGTTCAACAACTTCTTCACCAGACGAATCTAGCAAAAATCCTCACATATGTATGTTTCAACTCAATCTTTTTCACACGCGCCCATAATAATAATAGGCTTTGTTTCGCTTGCATTGTCTTCAAGTAATTACGTGCCATATATCAATAATTGCTATTCTTTTGCATCATACTAAAAACCAATCAACAGGAGTTGGTCAGTCTGATTAGTGAACCGTTGAACTGCTTTCTTGAGCAGTCTGGTTAAGAGTTTTGGATGAGTTATTCGAGTTGGATTTTATCTCTCTCTCTCTTTCTTTCTCTCGTTTTTAAGTTTGAAACAACATTGTTTTAAGTTTAGAGAAATGAAAAAACAACCGTGTGTCCTATTTTTGCTTTAGTGACTCTGTTTTATTGGATTTTGTGTGGTTTAATACGTAAATGTTTCATTTACTTGTAAATTAATAGTTTTTGTTTAAATATTACTCTTTTATAAAAATATATATGAATGTTTTTTTTATATATTTTAATTTAACTAGAGTATTATTTTAAGTATGATCAATCTCGCCCAAGTAAGTTCAGCCACCCGCCCTTAAACAGTTCCACATGTATGTTTGAACTGGATCATTTTCGCACGCGCCCATAATAATAATAAGCTCTCTTTTTTTTTTGCATCATGTGTTCAAGTATTTAGGTGCCATATACACTTATAATTGCTATTTTTATTTGTTTTACTCTTGGGTCGTTGCATTATAATTATTCTTTTATGCATGTCCGAAATGATTAAGGGTGGCAGAATTTCAAACTCTGCTCTTAATTAACTAGCTTTAATTAATGTC
The DNA here is from genome assembly GCF_004799145.2 of Neltuma alba. Classification (NCBI taxonomy): domain Eukaryota; kingdom Viridiplantae; phylum Streptophyta; class Magnoliopsida; order Fabales; family Fabaceae; genus Neltuma; species Neltuma alba. The sequence continues at coordinate 78,202 of NW_021635764.1, forward strand.
TTAATCTAACTTTGATAGTGAAATGACCATTCAAAGGAGTGGAAGTTCTAGCTTATGACATTAATTATTTTATTAAAATATTATTGAAAAAGATAAAGTCGGTAGATCATATCTAGCTGCGATGATTTTCTCAGATATTGGGCTCATGATTCCCCGTGAAGGTGGACCCATGTTTTGTATTTATTTTCTCTTGCAGAGAAAAAATTTTTTCTTAGAAAAAAATAGACAAATTATTGAAATAATTAATTAGAATAATTTATTACAAATCAAGATTTGAACTTTATAAGTTTTGCAACTTTTTCAAATTAACATGTTGTTTACGTCATGTTTATATGCTTTTTGTCTTGTGATTAACTAATTTTACAATCAACGGAGGTTAGACTAGCAAAAAGGATTAGTCTTTTACAACGTGACAAATTAAGGTTCTAATAATTGTTGGGAGATATGCCAACATTTAGTGTCCGATAATATCTTGAAAAGAATTGCTTCCAATATGAAGATACCTATGCTTTAGCAGCAAAAAAAAAAAATCTGCAGAATATGAAATTAAATAGACTTCTTTAATTAACCTGCGCATCTTGCCAATAATTAATTAATTTGACACGTAATTACTCAATGATGATAACAAGTAGAAAACATATATAAATAGAGATTATCAGCATTATTTGTTTGAATCATTTTTCATGAAGTTATGTTCATACACCATGAAATCTCGGGATCAGATTATGAATATTTTTATATTCACTTGTCCTCCATTCATTTTTATATCGAATTTGAAACCTTACAAATAGCCAATACCATATATATTAACTAAGATAACTTCTATTGAAAAATGTACGAAAAAAGATATGTTTTGAAACGAATTTTTTTGTAAATCTCTTGAACATCATAACCCGTATCCACAAAAAAAAAAAGGAAAAATAATTGTGATTTTTCATTGTAATTTACAGTGATAATTTCGATTTGATTGAAGCTGGTATTAAAGCTTATTGTCTGTATAAATATATGTTCCCCATTGTTTGAATTGAAGCTTTTCCAACTTATTATGAGATTGGTATATATCAAAATTAAACAAGGATTTTGTTTAGGCACTCAATAAACATGCGACTAATATGTACCTCAAAATCACAAAGGCAAGGTTAATTTGAATCCTCTTATCGTTATGTAATAACCACCCCGTTGGCAAGTAATTTATTAATTTGTAAATAGAAAATACTTCTGTCAATATTACTTCCGGTCCTACATGTAGAAGATAGATAATAAGTTTGTTTTAGTTCTAAATATAAGATCATAATTCACTTTGTCTTCTAAATTTATAATTTTATTTCAAAAATCCCATTGGTTGCACATATTTGGAGGATTTCTGTCAAGAGGAGGTTTAGTTCCAATACACATTATTAAAGGATATTTTAATTAAAGAAATCAATAGATATTTATTACAAATAATTAGTTTAACTAATTTTTTTTAATATATGTAAATTAATTATTTAACTCTTACATTAAATAATGAAAGAAACACAATTTTTATATGCCATGAGATCTATTTAGTTAAGGAAGCAAAAGACGAAACATATATCATGGCATATATCTATTTATATATGCCATGAGATCTATTTAGTTAACTAAGCCCTCTTGAGAACTTGCTTAAGAATAAGAAAGAAGAATCCTATGTAACTAAATCTCTTATTAGTGATGGAATAAGATCCATTTTAAATCATATTTAAGGGATTTCTTGGTTCGGGCTGAAGAAACAATGTCACTCCATTTTGAAAATTATGATAACAGGAAGGATTATAAGTTAAACTCATGAAAATGAATAAAAGATGGGACGAACCTTTATGATGGAGAAGACAATGGTACGGACATGGATCTCAAATTGAGTGATTAATTATTACCCCCCTCTCTCTCTAGCCTGAGCTGTCTCATTTGGTAATTTTCATCTGTAATCATTTTTGTTGCATGAATCCAGGGACTTGTTTGATATCAAGTGTTCGTAAATATAACTGTATAGTTTAATTTTTAATGAAATAATTACTTCAAAGGATAAATAATGCATGTAAAATGTAAATAGATATCTTAGTTATTGGGCAATAAATATATTAATTAAATCAGTTCGTGCTTAAATTGTGGTTTTTGAATCTAAGATTGAAGGCTGCAATATAATTCTAGATTTGCAGTAATTTGCAAGCTAGCACAAACCAAAGAGAACAACTTCTTCACACAAGGCTTGGAAACAAGCAATTGATGAACACCACAAATTAAAATATATAAAATGAGAAAGAATATAATTAGAAGCAAAGAATACTTTCCTTATTCAATTAATTTTTCCCCTTTGGAGAGAGATGTTGATTGCCTTTGCCCTAGTTCCTCTTTTTAGCACATGTATTAATTAATTCCCTTCTTTCTTCAAAAAGCACACAATTAAATTGTATTTAATTATTTCAATATCATTCTTTTTATTTAATTACAAGACTTAAACTATTAGTATTCATATGATTTCTTAACATACTTTTTTGGGGAAAAAAATATTTCCAGTTAACTGTAGTTGTCTCACTTTCGATTAATTAATCCATTTGTCCTCATCTCCATAATGGTGAATAAATTATTTTTTCAAAAAAAAAAAGAGACCTTTCACTATGCATATTTTTTTATTCGGAACTAATCATATACATTGATAAACTATTTGTTTTTGTAATTATTCAGTTTGAAATTTGAATTATTTTTGTGATTATTTTCAATTCCCAGCTTCATTTTCTTTAATCTATAGGATTACTAGTATCATCATCATGAGAAACCGCACTCTTTCCCAACATTTGCATCAAATTTCAAGCGTCCTTTTTCATGGGAATCTCAAGAAATAATATACTAGGAAAAAAACGTGGAAGAAAGCAACAGTGACAAAATAAAACAAATCTTTATAGATTTTAGACCTAATAATTACGATTCATATACCGTAAACCTCTTTTGTTAATTATGACCAAATCTTTTCGGTAATATATATATAGATAATACTATTATATGATCGAACTATAATTGCAATGTTCAAAATGAAAATTATGCTGTCAGCTTAGATCAATCTATTCAAACCCCGCCCAATGTTCTGTTTACACATTCACACATAAGCAAACACACACAAAAATTTGGTATCCGGTAACCTTAATTATGATACTCTGTTCAATCTTAAATATCGAAATTAGTTGAAAATTTTCCTTTGATATTAAATATAAGACTTCAGTTCATTTTAACTTTCAAATTTATTTTTTTCAAACTGTGCTCATTAATTGTATGTATTAATTAAATGAGATTTCATCAATGGAGTAATGATCAAAGGGGCATTTTGAAAAAAAAATCAGTATATATTTATTACAAATAATTATTTTTACTAATTTTCTTAATATCTATAGACTGTAAATTAGTTATCTAACCGTACATTTAAAATAGAAATAGTATTAGTGGCAAAAAGAAGAAGAAGAAAGGAATAGTTTATAATTCCGGGATTTGCTGTTGTAATGCTAATTTTTAATTAAGCATATTCATTTATACATGACGTACCAAAAGTTGTTTCGCATACATCATGGATGGTATTATTTACATCATAAAATTTTTCTAAATTAGTGATTAAGTTAAAAAGAAGAGAAAATGACCTTCACTAACTGATATTTCCTCTGGTTCAAAATATAAGCTAAACTTTTTTAAAATGGTTGGTTTTTTTTTTATAAGATAACATTCAGTTTTGTCCAAGCATTTAATGAGTTTTTTTTAATTTTACTCCCATATATTTTCTTTTCTCTTTAATTCGCTTATTACATCTTTTACTTATTATCTTCATTAATAAAAGTATATTAGGAAAAACAAATATATGCTCTACACATTTATTGTTTATTGTTTTAAATTGATTTTAATTAGTTTCTTGATAAACGTAATGAATAAAGTTTAGCTTATATTTTGAACCAAATGAAGTAAAAACTTAGCATCAAATGTCAGCTCCCATCTGAAACTTGGCGTATCATATGTCAATGCAAATGATATAAATTTTTTTAAAATCATATTTATTTATTATAAACAGTGTTTTTTTGTGTATATGTATGCAAGTGTGGGGACAAAATGACGTTTTGTCAGAATTAAAAAATTGATGAATTAATTTTATAATGCAACAGTGACAGGGTGTAGTTAGTTTATTATATTGCTCTTCTCCTAGGTTGTATTGAGTAGGTGCGAGTGTGTGTTGTGTAATATTAATGTGCAAATTTTCTTAACAATTTTGGTTTCATCCTTAATATAAAATTTCATCTATCTACTTTTTTACCACCACATTGATTTGTTGCTTAAAATATTCCTATTTAATGATTTTTTAAAAAAATTTAAATAAATGAGAATCAATAGTTTAATAAATGATTAGTGACTATTTCCCCAAAAAAACTGTCATAAACTATTGACACGTTAACTAAAAACTAACTTAACTTTTTCTTAATCCTTATAAATTAAATAATTGGGTCATATATATAAATTATTTGAAGAGGGAGTATAGTATATATATAAAAGGTACAATATAGTAAGCTTTGTGTACAAGCCTTAGGCTTTTGATGGCTGCCCTCTCAAATTGGCGGATGGGAATCATACACGTCCTACACTGGTAGCTTATTTACTTATTTATTTATTTAAAATATTTTAGTAGGTTACTGGCCAAAAAATAAAATATTTTAGTTGGTTCGATTTTGAAACGTAACTCCAAGCCATGACTTTAAATAAATTAAGATACTTAGTACTTACATGTTACATGCTACTCAACTCATTAGTGTAATTCTCACGTACGTCTCTTGAAAGGCTTTTTGGAGGGTATAGAGTAGGTAATTAATTACCCATTAAAATAATTAACCTTTATTTGTTACAACTTATGTATACATTTTGCCAGGCAGGTCCACTGTTAAATAAGACAATAAACCCTAGATTATGAGCTTAATTAGTCTGTAAGCAAAACAGATATACCAATAGAAAATTATTTTTCAGTGGTTTATAATAACAATATTCTAATGGAAACGATGGGTTTTACTGTATTCTAAATAATTAATATGATACTAGTAAATGATGTTCATTATTTCTTTTGTACTTCCACACCACGTACACAAATTAAAAGAAATTATTCATAAGTCTCATATAAGAAAAAAAAAATGATATAGATAGATCTTAAGAGGTTTATATTTATAAGTCAAATTTGTATATCTTATAGCAAATTTAACTATTTGTGTTTACCGTTCAAGCTTTCGTATTTATAAGCTAAGTTGCATCATTTACAAGTTAAAATTACCAAGGAAAAAAAAATAACTGGGCAAAGGTACCTAAGGACCAGGTCTTTGAGTAGGTTTAACTCATTTTCAACAAATGTAATGATTCTTATTTAATTGTTTGTAATATATTTTTAACTTCGTACAAATATTTTTCGTTTTGCACATGATATAGATAAACAGCTCAGGAAAAATTGCACCAATTGAAGATAGATTGCCCTTGAGTCCTTAACCAAATTCCAAATGTTTTTGCACAATTAATTTTCTACTCGAGCACTTTTAATTTGACAAATAATTTTCCTTTTAATTTTTTTGTCTGAATCATATGAATAATTTTCACAAAAAAAGAATACGATGGATGCCTGGCTGTGGACACCAATATTATATAATACGAAGTGTGTAGGTACTGTCCTTTTTATATTAAAAAATACTAAATATATAAATCCATAGGAGACCTTTTGGTACAACATATGGGCACTATCACTTTTTTATAATAGCAAAAGAGTGCATTGCTCTCAAAGAAACCTTGAGTATCAAGTATTAATACTTTTCGGAAACGGATATATATATATTAAAAAAATATTATGCAGTTTCTTTCTCATCATATTTAAGTCATTCACACTAACTTTTGTTTAGGATAAACACAAAAGCTCTCTTCTAACTTGAACTATCAAATTTCGGTTGATGACTTGACACTACAGGATGAAAAATCCATGAGAAACAATGAAGAACACAACACACACACACACACACACACAGTTTTGTTTCTGTTTTCCTGATAAAAAGAAATACACACACAAAAGTATACGTTGAAAATTGAGATAATAAATCTATTAAGTATTGAAATAAGTAATTAACCGGAGGCAAAATAGAAAACTAACTAAAAAAATTGAGGTATCTGACGAATATTTCTTAAAAATAGAAACAATATAGAGATAATAGTTGTTTTAATTTCTCATAAAAAGGGACGGAGTACTTCAATTTGATCCTAAAAATTACGGATATAAGAAAATTGTATAAAAATATCGGTTTTATTGATGTTTATTGTTTCTTCCATTTTCGTTAATTAAAGATCTTATTTCTTTAATCTTCTACTCTCACTCTTTTGCTAGATATGGTGTGTGTTTCAGGGTGGTGTAACCTGAACCAGTTGGTTTCTCATGTATATGCTCTCTTCTCCCTGTGCTGTTTTTTAATAGAAGGTCACCACTAGAAGCTGTATAAAAATTTTTTTAAAAAAATTAAATTCAGGCTCTATTAGCAAGTGAAGCATCTCCAGAGCCTTAAAAGAGAAGTACTATTAAGAATCTCATGGTCAGTTTCATTATCGCGGGCTTAATAAGCAAATTGTCAATACATTTACAAGCTTTTCTAAATTATGATTTAAAAAAAAAGTAATTTTCAGTTTTGCATGACAAGATCTCTAATCTCTTTAATGACGATGTTTATAAGAATATACTCTTTTTCTAGTTTTTTTTTTTTATGAAACATTAGGGTATTTATCGAATCCAGTGACTAATCCCTTCGCTGGCTTGTAGGTACCTCGATGGGTGGGACAACTGGTCCGAGGTTTTAAAGCTTTTCCATACCTAGGATGAAAATCAAACCCTCGACACTTGGTTAAGGGAGGATGAGCCCCCACCGCTCAACCACACCCCCGGGTTTACTTTTTTTCTAGTTAACTCATTAACTTTGTACGAAAATGAAATATTTTTCAACTTTAACCATATCCATGAATATACAGAAATACTACTCACGCTAGCTAGCTTTCAAGCCTTGTTCTTGTAAATTATAATAATAATGAGAATATTTGGGGGGAAACTAACAACTAATTCAAAAGTGACTTATATTATAGATTAAAATTTTTTTCTCTCAACAACGTCCTATATTTAGGACTGGAAGGATGACATGGTTCAAATGAAAATGAAAGTTGACATTTTTTATTGGTAATTCTATATCATGAAGTGTGTGCAATGTAAATTCATCTCAATATATATAAATACATGTGTGTGTGTGTGTTGATCCCAAAAACCCTGACAACTTCGCATTATCCACACCTTAATTAATTAATGTTTAAGGTTAATTAATAACTAAAAGAGAACTTTTGGCTGGAACATGTTATGACCAATTAACAAAAACAAAAGGCTGATCAGAGGAACTGGGAAACAATATATGTATGGCTAGAATCGAGAGGGGCAGAAAGGTGACAATAACTATACATGGTGGAGCTCTAGTGGTAAAGCATAAATTAATGCATAAGAAAACAACAACAACAAAAATGATGAAACCTCTGATAATAACAGCTATGAAAACTGACATGTTCCAGGTGTCGACATGGTAGTGGTGCCAAATGTCGAGGGACGGCGCACCAAACCAGACAAGACAAGGTGAAACCCTAGATTGTGGGGGGATAGATGTCCTATAATGCAAAGGAAAAATAGATAGACAAATCCTTTAAGAATAGACAATAACATATATATAGTTAGTTTTAGTTTGCGTGTGAAGATATATCACCTTGGTAATTTTTTTTAAAATTTTTATTCTACATTTTCAATTGGACTCACACATGCACACACGCATTTTAACAACTAACACTAGTATACCAAAATAACAAGGGCGATTAAAAAATTCGATAAGAAAGATATAAACAAAAATTTTTGATTGCTTTTGTGTGTGTGTGTGTATTAAGGGGTTTTTTCATTAATGGAGTAATTTTCAATGCAAATAATGAAAATGGATATTTGGAAAAAACCAATAAACATTTTTTATAAATAAATTAACTTCACTGATCTCTTTAATCTCTATAAATTAGTCATATAACTTTTATATTTGGCACCCAAAAGAGTTTTACTCAAACTTGAGTAAAAAATAATTACATTTGATTGAGATTCAGCACACATGGCATTAATTACAAAATGTCAAGTTATCCCTCCTAATATATAATCTCAAAATTAGTACTAATTTTGAGACTATTTAAGATAAGTGATGATGATAATAAAAATCATACAAAATAATGAGGCATGAAACAAGAGGCAGCTAGCTGATGAGTTGAATTAATTGTGACAGGAAAAACTGATATTTGACCAAATGACAAAAGGTAATTTAAGGATGAAAATAAAGGACAAGAAAAGGAAGAGAGGGAGGGAGGGGCAGAGAGAGGAGAGTGTGGTTTTGTTTAAAAGATAAAACTAAAGTGGTGGGAGGAAGGGGGGGTGGCGTGAAATCTCGGTGTCACGCCGTCCAAACAAAAACACCCTTCCATCTATCTGCCACCCCACGCGCAATCAATAACTTCATCTACAACTTATGTTTTTGTTTATATCTCTGTAAACAAATAAATATATATATATATATATAAAATATATTCTTCTTCTGTTTCTTTTCTAGATACATCCTTTCCCTTATATAAATACCTCTCTTTCTCTCTTTCTAGCAGACATATTAGCTCCCTTCTTCTTCTCTTTTTCTTCACCAAGTCACAAACCTCTCTTTCTCTCATCTTTCTTCCTGTAACCATCCTCATCTATATATCCATCTTTTGATCCTTCAATCTCTTAGCTCAACAAGATCGAAGAACACGATGACATCACCCCAGTTTTCTGTGAGTACACATATCTCATCCATCATAGTTTCCTGCTAAAATATCTGCAGATGGTTCTTTTTCTGCAGAACTTGAAAGCTTTTCATCAGTGTTATCTCTCTGCGATTGTCTTTTCTTGAGCCTTCTAATTCTTGATGGGCTCTTCTGATTCTGTTATCTTTCTTTTCTCTTTATATAAATTTGTGTTAGGAACTTGATTAAGATCACAGAGCAAATCTGTAGAAGTGGAGAGAGAGAGAGAGTGAAAGGGATGTAGTAACGATATGATAATTGATGTGAGGAAATCCAAGCGCCTTATTAATATCGAAGTGGACAAAGTTTGTGTCCAAATTAGCGAATATTAATGATAGGGTTTTAAGAGTCAAGCAGGTATAGTGATTATGTCGTCCAATAATATATAAGTCTGAAAACGAGCTAGATTCTCTAGATTGAAAAAACCAAAGCTTTTTTGTCTAGCATGCTTAATTAATTAAGAGGCCAAAAATGCTTCCCTAGAGACAGGTCTTTCTCCACCACCAGCCAGTGAGCACGAGTTGATGAAAGTGCACTTCACTCAAACAAACGATCGAGACATTCTTCTGCCAGGAAAGTCAAGCTTTTCGGCCTGTATGCTACTTTTATATATACATATATATGCACAATATATATATATATATATATAGCCTTTTTCATGCAAAACTACCTTCTTGGAACTAATAATATATATCCTTATGTATGTCTTAATTAGTTAATATTCTTTGATTGGTGGGTCCCACACATGGTCTGCCATTTTTTGTGAATGCACATGTGTGTTGAAGAACTGGGTCCAATTCCGAAGTTGCATCATCATCGTCACCATCATCACTAGTTACTGTGTATATATCGTAGCCCTAGCTAGCTAGCTAGCTAGGCACTTTAGAATTGTGAGGATTGATTTTCAACCATAAGTAAAGCAAAAGCTAAGTGGAGAGAGTTGGATCCATAGTCCTTGGCCACATATATATACAAATTCTAGACCACAGAATTTGTTTTACTATCAATCATAGATAAATGACTTTTTGGCTTAATTTCGATTAATCTGTTTTGTGCAGGAGAGATCTTCGATGGCGGATATGGAATCATGTGTCCCACCAGGATTTAGATTTCATCCAACAGAGGAAGAACTTGTAGGATATTACCTCAAGAGAAAGATAAACTCACTCAAAATCAACGTAGATGTCATTGTCGAGCTAGATCTCTACAAAATGGAACCATGGGACATACAAGGTACACTCTATATACATATTACCCCTTTTTTATCCTTAATATAGGAGCCTGTCCGGGGTTATATTTGGTTCTAAATATAACACTTCCATCAACTTCATCTCTTATATATTTATCATTTTTTAAATTAATTTATCTAACTTATGAACTGATATATAATTTAAGTTATTTAGAAATATTTTAAGGAGATCATGTCACATTAATTTGTTATAATTAACAAATAATTATTTGATTTTCTTAATCTACTCAAGTTAGGTAAGTAGAGCTCTTATATTAATGACTGTAGATAGTAACATGTTGATATATATACATGAATTGCAGATAGATGCAAGCTAGGATATGAGGAGCAGAACGAGTGGTATTTTTTCAGCCACAAGGACAAGAAGTATCCAACAGGGACAAGAACGAATAGGGCGACAGCGGCAGGATTCTGGAAAGCAACAGGGAGGGACAAGGCAGTGATGTCGAAGAACAAGATCATAGGCATGAGGAAGACTCTGGTGTTCTACCAGGGACGAGCCCCTAATGGCAGAAAATCTGACTGGATCATGCATGAATATCGCCTCCAATCTTCTGAACATGCCCCTCCTCAGGCAAGTATCCAATCATTAATATATAATCAGTATCTATCTCTGCTTAATTCTTTGCTTTCTTTCTAATTAGAATCTCTTTCAAACGTTAAGTGTCCTTAATTAGCTGTCATATTTGAAGCTATATAGTTCTCTAGACAACGTTATATGAGTCATGTATATTGTAGATAGGAAAAGCTAAGTTGAAAGGATTATTAACATTTAAGATTTACTATCCCTAATCCTCAACATAAGAGCTAGTTTGATATTTAATTTGATCCTACATATAAAACCTAATCCACTTTATTCCTCGTATTTATTTATTTCTTTTTAAGACAGTTCTTATAGAAATTGCATATGTTAAATGTTTCATCAAATAATAGTTCTAACTAATACATATAATTAACAAAAGTATTTTAGGAAACACAACACCTAATAATTAATTTAACTGATTTTTTTAATCTATTCAAATTAGTAAGCTAACTTTTATATTAATCACAAGAGGTAGTATCATCTTAATCATGTGATGCTTTGTAAGTAAAGATAATGAGTTAATGTCTTACATCACATAACGCCTGCAAAATTGACTAGCACGTATCACGGCAAGATTTAATCCCCACTCTTTGAAATAAACAAAACATAAGAGAAGTGGGGGCCAAAAAAAAACAGTGTGTGTGTAATTAAACGTGTGATCATTTCAATTATAATTAACTTAAAAATAATTGTTTCCCTTTTCTTGCTAAATATATATTCTAATTAGAATTTGTAAGAAACAATATTTGAGGAGGCTCAAAAAGTTTGTGAGCTTCACACACACACACCAGTTTCATGCCTATAGTAATATTTAGCTGCTTCAAGTTCAACCCTATAATGATGATATATATAGCATGCTCATTAGTCTTAAAAGCTCCATTAATTTCTGATGAGCTTACAAGTTTTTTTTAAAAAGAATTCTTTAATAATAAGTCACGTAAAATTCAGAAAAAAATTAAAAACAAGTGAGAAAAACTTCATGTATAAGAACTTTAAAGGACGTTTAACAATTATTACCTTTTAGAAAGTCCAAAGCTCACAATTACATATTCTTGTACTTTCGTCCTGATGAAAAACATTGTGCATGAGCATCCGAAGAGAAACATTGAACTTGGTAGCTAATTTTCCAACGAAAAGGACTATTTTTTTAATTCAATTGTAGCTGATGCTTTAATTCTTTGTCTGTTACTTCCACTTATAAATTGAGAGGATAAACAAAATTTGAATTAAACCATATTAATGAATATAATTATACCTTTTCTCATATACCTACCATTACATATTCAAGAATATATACATTAGGGCCTAGCTACAATTCAGAAAAACATATATATATATATATATTATGCATAGTAAATTGAAAAGGAACCTTAATTATATATCTATATATAAATACTTATGTTTCAAGCATGCAATAGAAACATGCATATCCACTTTTCTTAAAAGCTACTTTATGCCCTTTAGAAAAGCCAAGAGGCAAAGTTCAAATCACAAGTCAGAATATTGCTTGCACTTTTTCCATATTACCTGTTATGCATGTGACTTTTTGTGCGAACTTGTCTTCCACATAGACTTTAATCTGTCAATATAATGCCTGTTACCCATGTTTTACTTTATCATTATATCAAACAAGATATACTTGTGTGTCACTGATCATATATCACACTTTGAGGTGGAGGTAAATGAGGTTTAAAATTCTTCGTGCTTTCGATAATTAATATGTTGGAAGTACCTTATAAATAACATCAGGTAAGTAAAATCTATATGAAGTCCATACTATTTATTTATTCGCAGTCTATTTTTTTTCAGATTCCGTGAACTAGATGAGAAAATTTATCTGATTATTACTGATAAGTTGAAGTCATTGGAATTGCAGGAGGAAGGATGGGTAGTGTGCAGAGCATTCAAAAAGCCAAGTCCTAGTCATTTGAGGCCAGGTTTTGAAGCACAGTGCTATTTCAGAGATCAGATCAGCAGCCATGGAAGGACCTTCTCTTCATTTTCTGACATTCTGAATCAAACCCATCATTTTCTCAATACTACTCATCATCCTAGTAACTCTAACTCTCAAGGTATAACCCTAAGTCCTCATCATCACCAAGCTTTAACCAGTTTGGATCAGCAGCATCAGAACCAACAAGTTCTTGATCTTCCTCAACTAGATAGCCCTAGTCTGGGAATAAGATCATCATCAGATAACTACGGTGGCCAAAACAACGTTAATATTGGGGAAGAATATTACAGTGATGACGTGGAAAGCTTGGACCAGTTGTTTGCTTCAAATCTGACAGAGACGACTTCTGCTGCATCTGATGCTTTCTTAGCACACTCGAACTTTCCCATGAATATGATGCTCCATAACAATGAACTAGTAATACCTCACAATCAAGCAAGCGAAGCCCTAGGATTATGCTTTCCTGATTCATAGTGTGTATTTTTCTAGGATTTCATCTGTTTCATATATAGAGTCAACAATAAAATAACTGTCTCTGCAGCCATTAATATTGGTTAGGGGTGAGATGGCTAGCTCTATTCATTATATATAACATGGTTGACCAACATTATCCACACATGTTTTAATTCTGCTCTCTCCATATACGCTAATTGACAAGTTGTTGGGGAGAGAATATTGGAAGCTGCCTGCTAAGTGATGATCAGGAGAAAACCTATTACTTGTTATTATTGGTGATGTTAGAAGATGACTTGAAAAGTTATCCAATTTATTATCCCTTCTCTGTTGATGAAGGTGGAAATAGGAAGTTTACGAACTGCCAAAAAAAAAAAGAAAAAAGAAATTGTTGTAGCGTGTTTGTGTCTCGTAAATGTAAATTCCCTTTATTATTGTATGGTTTGTTTTAATTTCGTGTCTTATTTGTTTAAGTAATATCATTCTTTTTCTTTAGGGAAAAAAATTAGTCTCTAAACCCTAATAAGTCCATTGTAAGCTCTCTCTCTCAATATATATATTAACAGTTTATCATCCTAAATGTCATTTTTTTAAGGTGGAACTAGGGTATCCCCAGGTTACATTGGATTAAGACTAATCCCAGGTTGAGAGCGATTAAAGAGCAATGGCCCTCCTAACAAGTACGCTTTTTGAGATTCGAATATGTGTTCTCCTCCTTACAGGGTGAACTGCTACCATGCCAACCAACATTTTGTTGGTTCCTAAACAATTAAATTTGAAGTGGATTAACAGTTAATGTCAAGTTAACAAATTTGAATCTGATCAATCAACAAAATACTAGGCTTGATATTTTTCGAAAGAAAATAGAATAGCAACACTGCATGCCTTGTAATGAATGAGTTGTTAATAAGCCAAAACAGTGAATTATGGAAGATTAAAATGAGAAAATTTACTTATTTATTAATTACTGTTGCGATAAATTTGTTCTCTTTAAGCAACTATTCTGTTGTGTGTGTGTGTGTACATATTAAGAAAATTAGAGCTGAAAAACTCAAGCTAGGCCAATTGAGAATTGGGTAAGAAATAGATGTAATTATACGTTGTGAGTTAGCTCAATAGAGAAGGATATACGCACGTGATAAAAACTATCAATCAAGAATACTCATACACGATTAATTGCTATTTTTACAAGGCTAATCCATTAATAATGTGAGCCCGCAGAATGAAATATAAACAAAACACGCTTACATAAGTAGTAGTATTGAGCCTTTCATATTAAAAAACCCACATCTAACTTAATAAATTCAAATTAGTCAATAATATTCAATGATTTCTTAATAAAATAATTAGTCTTCCAAATATTGCTTTCCCAAACTAAAGTCGTAGTTATCTGTTTTTTTTGGACTGAGTTGACATTAGGTATTTGTTATTAAAATATACCATCAATTTGTAATAGTTTTTCTAAAATATCTTTTCCATTTAATTCAATCTATTTACTATTTTCTTTGCAGTGAAAAAATTACAATAAATAGAGTTAGTTTAAAACGTATAATTAATATGAAAGGAAAAAAAATTAAGGCCTTAAATTGAAAATTTAAAAAATTAATTTTTCAGCTTCCTTTTCATTTAATTTAGAACCAAAAATAAATTTTTATCAAAAAAGATAAAATTTAAAAAAAAATTTCAAAATTTGGTTTACACTTGGATTCCATGCCACGCTTGACATGTTTGTGCAAACACGTATATTTAATTATATAAATTTTTTTTTTAAAAAAAGAAGAATGGATTTTTTGGGTCAGAAAATAGATTGGGCTTCTCTATACGTACTTTTCTCTCCACCCACTCTATTGCACATTTTAATCATTTTGATCAAAATGATGCAGATTTAATGTTTTGCAAAATATTTCAGGAGAATTCTAAAAAAATGACTATTGAATTTCAAAAATTCAAATCAGTATTGGTTATTACACTCGTAAAAAAAATAATTACATTTGAAAAGTAAATGATAATATATTTTTGTGATAATTTTTTATTTAAAATTTTAAAATTCAACAATTTTTTGTTTGGGATTTTCCAAATTTTTTTTTCCATTGTTTTCCCCCCTCAAAAGTAGTCTGTCTGAATTGATTTTTCAAATGTAGCTCTGATTCTGAACTATTCAAATCAAGTTTATAATTGGTTTAGATTTGTTTAATTATGTTCCATAAATGTATATTTTAACATTAAATTTGTAAAATATTAAATCTAAATCGTTTAAAAATTATTTCAAATGGAGAGAAGTTCATTCTTTGGAAACATTTATGGTTCATGGCGGTAATTTCCTCAGTAAATCTTAAATGCATTTATCCCATGCTTCATTCAAAATGCTGTGGTGCAAAATTAATTAAGGTGATATCATTCCTTATTTACTCATGTTTATCAGCTACGATATTCATTTACCTTTTTTTAGAAATAAATTTATTTTGTACTCCACTAAATCTATTTATGAGATGGAGAGAGAAATTTTTTTGCTTATCTATAAAAATCATTTTAATTAATTCATCAAAATCAAGAGAATGGGAGAAATGGCTTATGAAATTTTAAGGGAATATTAATAAAATTTAAGATTTTTTTTATTATGGTGAAACTCTTTAGAAATGACTTATAATTAATCATCAACTAAAGGAATTCAATCTCGTAACATAATAAATTAAGTTTTAAATTCTCATCATGAGTTGTGTCACGTTTATGTAAAGGTGTTTTAAATGTAATTGTCTCCAAATATACAATTAAAAAAAACTCCTCCTGGTCCTAACTACAATACATTTATATTCTTTAAAACATTTTTATTTTACTTTAACAATGAAATATTATTGAGTTAAGATGTAAATATGTGTCAGGGTTTTTTTATTCAAAATTACTCTGAAAGTAATATTACTTTTTATCGTTAAAAATATTAATGGCCAATACAAATTTTTAACGTTAACATTTTTGTTCTTTATGAGGGTGAGACAACGTTGCTATATTTTAAAATTTTTAGGATAACATTAAATTTAAAAAATTTTCAGGACGGCAAATTTTATCTCAACCTAGTAGTACCACGGCCAGCAAAAAATCAATGAAATAGTATTATATACTATTGCCCGCAATAAAATAAAATAATGTCGCAATTTTACATGAAACTAAATGATTTTGAAGTAATTTCCAAGGACGAAATCTATTGAAGTTGCAAAGTTATTTTATTTTAAAAGAAGGAAAGAAATTAAATGGAATTAATTGCGATCGAGCACGAGGACACTTCCCAAGACAAATGATTTTGACGTCATAAATAAAAGAAATTTTACTAAATTTAATTAATATTTTTCTGAAAGCAAAAAATAATCTGCTTGATTATGAGGTATTCAGAGTATCTATTTTATATATTGTAAAATTATTTATAAAATTATAATTTGGTTTTTACCCAAATCCAACCATACAGGAAAATGTATTTTTTATCATATAAATATAATTAGTATGTAATACAACAATAATTATAAGCAAAAAAAACCACACAAAAATACTATTTAAATTTCAAAATTTTAAATCAATTTTTTTAATATTTTAATAGCTATTGACCATACTTAATAAACAAATAAAAACACAGTTTTTAGGAATTTTTTTATTTGAGGCTTTAAAACCAAACTGATATTTTTTTTGAAAATTTTCCTTAAAGATATAAGATTCTTAATGAAAATTGTTTTTACTTTTTGATTAAAAGGATGTTTGGCTATTGTCAAAAATACTTTTTTATAAATCAAGATAAATTTTTTCACGTATTTATTTTACGTATATTATAAAATTATTTTTAAAATTATAATTTTATTTTTATCCAAATATCTTTTAAATATTGTTTAAACCTTTTTTGGGACAAAAAAGGGTCCAAACCCAACACCGGAGGATGTGATTGGACAATGGTCGCGTGCATGGCAAGCATTTACTGGTCGAACGAAGCACCGTATAAAGCGTGTGCCTCACCTCACCAAACACTACTGCTTCTTGACGATCGGCCCCCTTGCAGATCAAACTTCAAACCCTCACACCACCTGCAGGTGAGACGAATTTCTCATTACCTTCTCGCTCTCTCTTCTTCGATTCACGGTTTATCGGTGATCAATTTGTTCTCTGTTTTTCTTTCCCACACTTCCTTTGTGGGTTTCCGACAAGGTTAAAGGGACTGTTACTTATAATGTTGATGGACTTTTGTTTGCATTTTTTTAGGATTCTTAATGCGCCTCTGATTTTTTTACTTTTTATTCGCTTTTGGATTCTTGGGTATTGTTGTATTTCCATGCTTGTCGATGCTTTAGAGCGGTGTGTTCTGCTCGGGGATATATTTGGGTGCGGGTGCCTAAATATGTTTATATTTCCTGTTTTGAGCTACTCTGTGCTATTATCCACTTCAGTGGTGTCTTAGCTCTTAAGTGGGTTGCAGGGAACTTTTTGCGTTGTAAGGGCTTTGCTATTCGACCTAGATAGTGTAATTAATTATGTATACGCCTATAATTTCGAAGAAAAGGGAATATTTGTTTGTGAAGTCCTGGGTCTCTAGTAATAGGGAATATTTGTTTGTGAAGTCCTGGGTCTCTAATAATATGTGTAATTTATTATGTTTCTAATTTGAAATGCTCAACAACTTAGTAACCTGTCTTCCCCTCCATCGTTTTTTCCCTTCTCAATTTTTTTTTTGTTTGGTTATCATGGATACTCTGTCTGTCCAGAGAATTTAGTTAGATGCTATCATTTATCACCATCATTTGAAAGTTGCGTTGTAGAAGTTTTGTACGTCGTAGTTATACTGTCATCTGAAAATAGCTAGAAAACTGATTGCATGTTTTTCTTACGGTACTTGGTTTTATTTTTGAATGAATTGATTATTTAGTTTTCGTGGAGTGACTGAGAGTATAAGAGATTTTCTTCTCTTTTAACTTTCAAAGTAAAATTTCGTTTTTTTCCTGTGATAAATAGGTGACATTTGTTCTCTATCAATTTTGTAAATCAGATGCGAAGGTGATGCTTAAAGCTTTTTCTTTAGCGTATTGATGATTTGTTATTAATTTTTAGGATTGAAAAGCTTTGAATAGTTCTTCAACTTTGCACACTGGTGATGGCTTCAAAACGCATCACTAAGGAGTTGAAGGACCTACAGAAGGACCCTCCTGTTTCCTGCAGTGCTGGTTTGTTTTTAATTATCTTCTCTCTGTTCTTTTCCCTTTTGTCTGATCATTATCTACATATGTAGCTCTGTTATTTACCTAGTTCATAACTTGGACTTCATCTTATGTAGATATTATTGTGCTCAGGCAAAATCAATTTATCAGAAATGCTGTTAATGTATACTATTGGAGCTTCAAGCTTGAATGGAAGATTTTCATGATTATCCTTACATTTCTCATAAATTTTGTTATGAGGCTCCATAATCTGGTTTCTCACTTATCCTGTTTTTGTGTATCCGTTCTGCATGCATGAGAACACTGTCAAAGAGTCCGATAAGTTAAGAGTGTGGCAAGTAAAATCGTGCATGTAGTTGAGTAGGAGACCATTTCAAAAGGACACTATAGGACCTAGATTTTGGTTGAGCCTAGATGGAGATTTGAAGTGGATTTGAACGTTTGACTATTGGTTCTTGTGGTCAGCCCCAGAGTAAGTTAATTAAATAGATTCTAATTGGTTGAGGTAAATCTGGGAAGAATGGATATGAATAATCAGGATGAGCAATGCATGGGGGCATATCTTTGATCATTGCATGCTAAGTTTTATTTTCTGAAAAACTGAGAAAATATTTAATGATTTTTACATCAGGTCCTGTTGGTGAAGACATATTTCATTGGCAAGCTACAATTATGGGCCCTGCAGATAGCCCTTATGCTGGTGGTGTCTTCCTAGTGACCATTCACTTCCCTCCGGATTATCCTTTCAAACCACCGAAGGTAGCTCTTTTGGCATTAATGTTTTTTGAAAGCTAATGCCTTGGCTAAGACATTTGCCATTTTTTTTTCTGTTGAGTTGGTGAATTTTAGGGTATAATGGAGTCTCATGTTGGCGATCCGTCTTTATGTGGCTAGGTTTAGATTGTCTTTTTCCAAATATTCACTTGCTACATGTGCAAGCTATGTATGACATTGAGTACACCTTTTCATTGTCTCATTAATCCCTAACGCTGATTGCTTGCCTATTAACCTCAACAATAACCTCAATGTTGTGAACATGAATCTCTTGATACTTTCTATCTAGTGCAGGTGAATCCATGTGGTGGAGAAACCCCCAGACACTTGCAGCTGGTATGATGTGGTGATAGAGCGGAAATCCATCACCATGTCTTTTTCACAATGTCTATTTTGCTGTTATAATCATTACTCAACAGTATTCGTCCCTTTTTATTATTTTAGTAGGGACACGAGGGTTATTTTTCATCTAAAAAAAAAAAATCTTTTTTTCTTTTTTAATTTTGCCTTTCCATTTCATTCTATTCTGAATGACAGACTATTTGTTGCTTTAGCATGGGTATAGGATTCATTGTATATATAGATTTTTTTTTTTTGAATAAAAGGAGTATATTGATCAAAATATGTACAGATACAGATTACAAAAAATTACACTGTGGGTCTAAGAGAGCTAATTATGCCTGCCGCGTTAGTAGTGTGCATAGCCAAAGAATGGGATTATATATATAGATTTATGATGTAACGTTGATACTTTTGTTTGTGTTATGTGAACTATGTATTATTTGTATGTTTATTCTGATTTCATTTGACTGTCCATTTATTTTTTTCCCTTGGGTTCCAAGTATTCCCCTGAACAAACATATACAAAGTATACAATGGATAAAATTTTCTTCTGTTTGGTCAGGTTGCTTTTCGAACAAAGGTATTTCACCCTAATATCAACAGCAATGGAAGTATCTGTCTTGATATTCTGAAAGAGCAGTGGAGCCCTGCTCTTACAGTTTCCAAGGTATGAAGCTTTATCACACGCAATACCCTACTCCGGCAGATGACACCTAGTCCAATATCCTCCTTTCCATCGGGAATTCGATTCTTTAGTTCTTCACTTAAGGGCTTCAATTTTTTGTCTAAAGAAACAAGTGTGAAAGGCAGTTAATGTTTTAGTACGGAAAAGAAAACTTATAGCTCCTATGAATCTGCTATCTGATTCTGCAATTTCTAGAGTTCAATATCATACAATTGAATTTCCTTTAAAGTTGGAAGAGCTTATGTCGAGGGTCTTGTATCTTTACTATCAAGTTACTTAATGTGACAAATGCATGGATTATGCAAACAAGTGAATGGTTTTTGCAAACTAGCATTAGTTGCTTGGTTTTTTAGAAAATTTAGGTACACATTGAAGATCTTGACAATGAAAGCATAGGAAATTGTATCCCTCTACCCAGTAAAAAGAAAACGGTATCCAAATTTAGATCTTTTTGAAATATGTTTCCTTCACAAAATTTTATGGCAAATACTTAACGGAATTTTGCTTAAAGATATGTCCTTAACAAGCTTATCGATCAGGGGCGGAATTTTGCTTAAAGATATGTCCTTAACAATCTTATCGATCAGGGGCCTCATGGCTGTGTTGTGTGTGAACTTCTTTAATACTGTTGTTTGTGGTAGGTGCTGCTGTCAATCTGCTCCCTGCTGACAGATCCAAACCCAGATGATCCTTTGGTGCCTGAGATTGCTCACATGTACAAGACTGACAGAGCCAAGTACGAGAACACTGCCCGTTCTTGGACTCAGAAATTTGCCATGAACTAGCAGTACTTGGTGTGCTTTTGATTTTGCTTCTGGGTGGTTCATGGGCAAACAAATAGGTTTATACATAAAACAAGTAGTGTGGCGCTTCTATGTTATTTTAATAGTTATCCGTACTTAAAGATTGAGGTTTAAGGGGTTTTACAGCGTTTGCCCAGAGCTTGTATCTCCCCACTTTATATTTAAAATATGCATTCTAGATTTCAAATTTGACCGTTGCCATTACGTATCATGTATTTCTGTTCACTAGCCACTCTGGGCAAGCAGCAGTTAAGGGGACTAAGATGGATAAAGCATGGCCGTCGTGTGTAGGACAGTCGCACGAATCAACGCTTGCCAAATTGAATATTGCATCCCTTGCATGTGACGCTTGAGCCTATAAAAGGTGTTGCTATATGAACAGACCCACTTGTCTAATGTATTTGAAGACATAAAAAAAAATCTTACAGGATAATTCCTAGACAATATTCAAATATGAATTTAATTCAACTTGCTCAATTGTTTAAGTGAGGAGCGACATGAATAGGTGTTGAAATATAAACTAGTACGCATCAATGGAGCCAATAGTTTGAAGTCAGATGTCTCCAAAAACTCACAGGAGAAGGTGATGATATAAGTCTCTAACAACTAGATGCATCAAGGGGTGTTAATCATCGGGTGTTAATGACAAAAATGAAATGAGGATCATCAGAGCCGAAACATATTTTGTGCAATCATAGGGAAAATATGGAGAAACAGGAAGATTTCGACTGCACAATCCAACAAGGCATGACATTTCAAGACTTGAAAGGCTGGGAGGCTATCGAGGGAGTTTAATTCATTTCCCAGTTCAGTAGCAAGGATTATCAGAAAACCTGCCTTTGTGGCGTCTGAAGAAATATATTAAAGTTACTTGTCTACGAAAACACAAAGAAGAAGAGCCTCAACTTTCTAAACTTTAAACGGATACTTGGAAGTTAGTTTCTCTCCACATTGTGTCTCCATCTTCTCTATGTTCAATTTACCAAGTGAAAGAAATCATTGTTGTCCGCTGAAACTCATGCTTCCCAAACTGATAAATTCACGATGTTCCGGGTATTTCCGCGAAGAGAAGCAAGACAGGGGGTCATGTGCCATTTTCATAGTCCCACATCGGAAAAATACAAGGGAGGAGGGGGAGCTCAAGCTATAAATAAGCAAAGGAAGGAACTGAGCAACATACTTACCTGGACGGGGTCAATGGGTGATCAAGAAGGCCTATGGCCTAGGGCAGTGACCTCCATTGCACTTTCGGAGGGGTGCTGCTCTAAGGTCTCCTCAAGTAGGAGAGCCTACGTCATAATTTGTGGAAGTGGGGGCCTGCGTTCGCGCGGCCCCTCCATCCCAAGTCCAATCGTTTATTCCGGCTACTGATTTTGAGTTACTTTTGGCTTGTAATGTGAAATGTTATTTGGTTTTTATGTTGATGACAAATATAAGATGTAGTTAATAATTAGGTTGATTTATGTTTTATTTTATCAAATAAGTTGGTTGGTTTTTGTATTTAGGATCGGAGTCAGCATAGTCTTGTCGGGGAATAGTTTCCTTAATCCTGCATTTAGTGCATTTTGGTTGCACGGGCTTTATAATTTGGTCTGGTCTGTGTTTGAAATCGAACACATGGACCTCTCCACCTCGGTGCAAAAACCCAACCCCAGAAATGGGCGCAGCATGACCAGGGTGGATTGAGCTTTGATGTGAAGAACTTGGAGGGAAAAACTGAAAAGGGAATGCTAAGGAAAAATTCTACAAACCAGTGTAGTTTTCACTATTTTTGAAAATTCTCCCCCTTATTTCCCATCCTTATTAGTCTCAAAAGAGCCCTTCAATCTCAGTTTTAGAGTCTGTTTGGACTGTTGGTAGAAAAAATAGCTTATTTTCAATTTGATTTTTAGAAAAATAAGATTAGGTAAAAGTTAAATAGGGTAAAGTGAAGTGTGTTTGGATTAGAGTTTAAAAAAGCTAGTTTGTAAAAATAAGATTAGTAAAAAGTTGTTTGGATTATGATTAAATAAAAATAAGTTTGCTCGTAAAATTACTAAAATGGGTATGAATTTTAATAAATAATAAAATATTATTAAAAAAATAATTTTATATAATACAATGAATTTAAATTAATTTAATATGAAAAAGTGGAATTTAATGAGTGAATTAAATTTTAAAATTTAGAAAAACGTACAAAATGTTTTAGATATTTAAAGTGAAACACAAAAAGATGGGTGAGAGACTTCGAACGACAGACACGAAAATTCACTCTCCCTTACTTTTCTTTCAAATGGCAATAGGTTAATGGCAGAGAAAAAAATAAAAGGGGAATGATTTTTGACACACCACCAACGGCCCAGAATAAGTTCTTTAAATAAGCTCCTCCTAGGAGCTTAATTTGAAACGCATGGTCGGTAGCTTATCAAAAGCAAGCCCAGTTGCATATAAGCCCTTCCCAAACATGATATGATTTTCCAATCAGACTTCTGTTCAAAATAAGTGGCTTATGATAAGCCCTGCCAAACAGGTACTTAATTAAATATGGATATAAAGAAGTTCACAATATAAGCTGTATTTGCAATAAGTTAGGCCGCCCACCCTTTTCTGTTCATTTTTTCTAGTCTAAATCTGAAACTCCACCAGTGAGGATTTACTCTCATTTATTTATTTTCTATATATATCCCTCTCATCGTGCTTGTGTGTTAAACATAACACATAGCAATTCTGAGCCTATTGGCCAGAAAAGAAAAGGGCCTATCAGTATTGTGCTTGAACATAATTGAGTTGATGAAGGAAAATTAAAAAGAAGCATGGTATCTGCATTCATTCATACAAGTAGTGTTACAGATCTTTATTTCCATTGAACAAACAAAACACAGCCAGAGAATTAATAATATAGGCTTGTCCACAAACATGACATGCTGTCCAGAGAAATGAATTAGTAATTAGGGTAGGCTTTCTCTCAATAAAGGAAGGGAATTTTAAGGGCATTTGAGCCTTCCACCATGAGTTGTCATTTTGGCATAGCAAGGGCAGGCATCCCTGCTAGCTGTAGGGCCATCAGGGGCACAGTTACACCTCTGGCAGCAAGTGTTGCATGCTCTCAAACACATCTTCTGCTTCCATGATTTGCTGCACCTGTACTCACACTTTTTCCCGCAGTCTGCAACATCATTCATTTTCTCTTATTACTCCCTCCAAATTCTTAATATAAACATTACTTAACTAATTTAGATAAATTAAAAAAGTTAATAAATTAGTTAAACATTACAAATGTGACCCGATCTCTCTGAAATAACCTCATATAACATTGTATATCAGTTGATAAGTTAAGTGAATTAGTTAGGAGAAAAAGATAAATATGTGAAACAAAATAGATTAGGACTTTATATTGAGGACCAAGCTCAACCCTATTGACTAGTTAGTTTCTATATTAGGGACTGGAGGGGGTATCATCCTTGCACACGAGTCTTACAAAACTAGGATTTGCCTCTCTTTCTTCATACTTTTCCTTCAGAGCATTTCAGCGGCAGTTCCTAAATTTAAACATAACTATCCCACCTTAAACGTTGAAAGATAAATTATACTAATGAACTGTAAATGCTTGCTTACCTATCTGTTGGGCCTCAACCATGCCATGTATCTCCAGCTGAAAGAAGGGCATAAAATTGGGAAAAGAGACCAAAAGTTACAATGTGTGGGCACTACATTTATAGATTAAAGGTTATTGCATAACATGATTGAAATGAAGTGTACTCTCAAAAGGGGGCCAGAAAAAAAGGGAAAGAGGAAGTCAATTTTGTTTGCATACACAATCACACCAGAAGTAACAATGTGTGAAGAGGAAAACAGATCTTGGGTAGTGAAATTGAAACAGACCATCTATTTACCTAGTAAACTGGGGGGGGGGGGGGACTAGATAAACAATTAGCAGAAATTGATGTAGAAACTCGGAGAATACATAAACAGATGAATCATAACATACTACTTTAGTCTTAATTATAAGGGCTAGTTAACTAATTTGAAGAGATTAAAGGAAGAAGTTAAGTTAGTTATTTGTAACAAATAGGTAGTATCTTTCCTAAAATATTCTTACTAATTAAGTGTATTAGCTAGATTACTATTGTTAGAAAGACTATCTTGGAAAAAAATATATAAATATGAAAGATAAAGTGGATTGGGATCTTATATTTAGTACCAAAATAAAAGTCAAATAAGGTCTTATATTAGTGACCGGAGGTAGTATTTCATTCACTAAAATTAAAGTACTACCTCCGGTCCTAATTATAAAAGTCAGTTGACTAATTTGAGGAGATTAAGGAAAGAAGTTAAGTTAGTTATTTGTAATAAATATGTGTTGTCTTTCCTAAAATATCCTTACTAATCAAGTGTATTGGTTAGAGCTACTATTATTAGAAGAACTACCTTGAAAAAAAATACATAAATATGAGAGACAAAGTAGATTGGGATTTTATATTTAGGACTAAAATAAAAGTCAAATAAGGTTTTATACTAAGGACCGGAGGTAGTATTTTATTCACTAAAATTAAAGTACTACCTCCGGTCCTAATTATAAGAGTTAGTTGACTAATTTGAAGAGATTAAGAACAAAAGTTAAGTTAGTTATTTATAATAAATATGTGTTGTCTTTCCTAAAATATTCTTACTAATCAAGTGTATTGATTAGAGCTACCATTGTTAGAAGGACTACTTTGAAAAAAAAATGCATATATATAAGAGACAAAGTGGATTGGGATTTTATATTTAGGACTAAAATAAAAGTCAAATAAGGTTTTACATTAAGAACTGGAGATAGTAATTAATACAATGAATCAATCAAGCCCTTGAATTACCTGGTGGATGAGAAGGAAGCAGAGAAGAGCCAAGACAAAGGTATTTCTGGTGATTGAGGCCATTGTTTCCTGCTGTTTCCTTATTGGTAGAAACAAATAAATTTATTTGTTTATTTATTATTTATTAGTTAAAAAATGAGTCAGTAACGTAATGATTTATACTGGAAGGAAGGTTTTATTTGAGGAAATACCTTATTTAGATTTCCACAATCTTCTCTGTTTCAAGGTTGAGTTTTGAAAACCTTCTAGCCATCACTATTCATAGATTGGCTAAATAAAGGCCCCAAATTCCTAACTTTTCAAACCTTTTTCTGTGGTAGTAAATTTCTCATTGACGCATCAAGTTGACATTTAAATTTGAAGTTCATATGTATTCTTGTTCCTTTATTTTTTTTTAAAAAAGAAAAACTAATTTGTTAAGGCTACTCCCTTCAGTTTAAAATATCCAATAAGCTTTATTTATTTACGTTTATTAAGAAATTAGTTAAAATTAGTTTAAAACAATAAATATGTAAGGCATATATTTTTTTCCCAAATACGCTTTTATTAATAAAGAGAATAGATAAAGAATGTAATAAATGAATCAAAGAGAAAAGAGAATATATGAGGACCAAAATTGAAAAAAACTTATATTTTAATTTAGACAAAAATCAATGTTATTCTATAAAACAATCAAGCCCTTCCAACAAAATTTATCTTATGTTTTGAATCAAAGGGAGTATTATCTTTCTATTTACTAAATATATAATTTTATTCCCTTTTGTCTTATATATAATTCATATAAATTTTGTTTTGAATTTTGCATTCAAGTCAACATATTGTTGCTCTATAAAACTTATCCAAAATGCCTCATTAATATAGTCACTTTTGCGAAGTGCAGAATGCCAGAATCCACAAGACCTAATACATAAAAATGAAAGCAGGGAATGAAACTAACATCCTCTTCTGAAATTAAATTTTACACTCATTGGACTAAGGTTCATAAACAAAGCTTAGATTAAGCAATAACTCATTCAATTCAAAGTGATATATATATATATATATATATATATATATATATATGAATCAAAAGGAAATGAAGTTTGCCTCTTCAGCTTGAAAATCAAAGAAAGTACCTTTAAAGGCGAGAATCTTTACAAACTTAAATCCCTCCCCAGAAACATTAATCCCTGCCCTGCACAATTTTCCCCCTTTGGGTAAAATTTACTATTTGTTATCCAGTATTATTCAAATTACATCAAAAGAAGCCATCCCAACGTCTTCTTTCCAATTCATCAGACTTAAAAGTCCAGGCGAAATTGAATCTTTTCCATTCAATTTAATTATTGTCGGTCCAATAGAATTGATCTTCACTTCAAGTGAAATCTCAAATACACAAGAGACATGAAATCAATGCATTGCCATTGAATTGTTCTATCTTCCATCTATGTTCTGTATATTCTTGAATTATGCAACCAACACAAGAACATGACGGCCGTTGCGAAGATATTACTGCTCATAAATAAGATATACATAAAGTCAACTCCATAATAAATTCAAATGAAATGCTTCCCCATCTTGAATATTAGAAAGAAAAAACTTAGATGCAATTTTTAAGTGTCTGCCATCACATCTTCTAATAGAATGACATAGAGAACTTTATTTGAAGAATCAATGATGGGATGCTAAGTTGTAGAAGAATATCTACATGTAACGTTTCTATTAGAGAACTTGACAGCAAACAATTAGAAACTTCACCTAAGTGTTGCCCTGCCAAAAAGGACAAAAGGCGGCTAGCCTAGAAACGAACCCAGCATCGAGTGCATTGTGCCATGCAGTCTCCCTTACAATCTACATTGTAACCCAAAACTTTCGGATTTCGGAGGAGCAGGTTTCGAAGAGATTTTCCTTCAATACCCCATTCCTTTTCCAGGATTTTCACATTGGTTTTCAGCTCATCCTCTAGACTGCATCCAAGGACCTCAGGGAATTTCTTGAGCAGCTTGGCCAAATCGTCATCAGAAAGACTTAAACTCCGCAAATACTCTAATACTCCATTCACTGTTTCAAATTTGGGTACTTCTTTCTCACGTTCCTCTCCCCAATATGGTGAATTCACAAGGCCAAATGCTTTTCCAAGTATCTTGTCCTTCTCTTCAACACTAAAATCAAATGTCGCAAGAGCTTGTCTAGAAGCTTCCCACATAGTCTGATATTCTTTACTTGTGATCATATCATCTATCTGTGCAGAATGTATCATCCAGTTCTTCATAGAAACATTTGGTGCCCATGCTGCTTTGGTCACACTTGGTAAAAGTCTACTCGAAAAACTTGTGTTTGATGGTATGATAGCCGGTGGAGAAGCAGCAAGATCAACCTGTGTGGTTATGTAGAATTATTAGGCTATATATCACATTTTCATCTTGAAAGTCCAGCAACAAATACACATTAAGACTTCTGAACTCTTGCAATTACATGGAACCCTAAAAGTCCAAGATTACTATCAATAACAAATTCCGCAATTTAAATCTTAGAAAGTACAGAAGCCTGATAGCAATGCAAGGATTTGCGGACTCCAGTTGCTTTGAGTTTCTCATCTAGAGCTACTCATTTTCACTTAACTCTCCAGGCAACCTATACCATAAAGAAGCTCAATTCTGAAAACAGAAAAGCCATATGGATTCTAAAGCTGCACTAAGTTGTACTTTATTTGGATGGCATTCTATTGTGCCACGGTATTATTTCAGTGCAAAAATTTACTTTCCCTATCCTAAGACTGACTTGCAAATTAAAACTAGACTATGGCTAAACTCAACCTTCAGGAAGTAGGAGTGATGGATCCCACAAAGTCAAAGGAATATAATCTGACTTAGTTTTACAAATCTTACACTCAGATGAGAACAGTTTTAATCAAGATACCTTTGAAGGAAATATTATTTTCTAGCAGCAGATTTTGGCCTAGGTGTTTTCCAGTAGCTCTTAATCATTTGACTTGAAAAAGAGAATGAAAATGTTAAATACCTGTTACATTTTAAGTCTACTCAGAAAAGGAATTAAATCATTGCCAGTTTCCGTCCTATTGAATCCAACAACAGGAATGTTGAGTAATTTGATTGTGTTGCAACTAAGTCACCTAACATAAGTTATGCCATCACCTCTTATGAGAATTGAGGTTGATCATGTTTTATAATCTACAGCAAAGGGTCCATTCCAACACACACAATAAAGGGAAAGAAAAAGGATAAATCCTCTCTTAAAATGTATCAAAGCACTATTTGAAAATATTTCAAGCTTCCCTCCTCAAAAGTCCCCACCGGTCAACGTTCAAAGCGAATATTAGGAGCTGCCCCTGAGCAGATTAATGTTTTGGATGTGAGCATAACCAGAGAAGTGGTAATTTCAACCTAAACTTTGGCTCACAAAACCAATAGACCAAGGACTCCAGGATTATAAAGCATGCTATATAAGCATGTTCAACCACTGTACAAAAGCTTCAGAAAAGTCGGAAAAAAATCTAAATATGGAGCTTCCTTAGGAAAGGTTGCAGCCAAGAGAACACTAAGGACCTAAGAAACAGACATGGCACACACGTCAAAGCACATCCTTTGCAACATTTACAATCTCAAAGTGCCGAACAAACATTGACTTTTAGCCAGCCTCACCAGCAATAAAACAGTTGACATAATCCTACCCATTACAGAGACGGTGAAATTTACACTTTTCAATTGCTGACAACAAATTTTGGCTAACCGCTGGTTTCCCTCCACCTACCCAGCAAAATCAGAATAACCAAAACCCAAGCATTCCACCGCCCTCCGACCCCTTCCCCCAATAAAAAAGCACCATTATTATGTACTGTTGGTGGCAGCACAAGACAAACCTGTAGAACTGTGGAAATATTGATTACACTCCTTACATTAAGTGCTACAGCTGTTCAAATTTTGACTTCATTATCGCCTAAAATTTAGAACCATTTTACATTGCTTTGCCAAAGAAAACAAAACAAAACAAAACAAAAGATTGTAAATTTGTGCTAGTAGTACTGATTACTCGGTGCTACAGAAGAACCCAACATCGGCTCTATTACTTTCTATTCTTTCCTCCTCACAAAGCATATAAATAAGCAGGTAGCTCTATCAGTCATTATTCATTATTGATCATTTCAAAATTTCCATCCTTGTATTATAGAATATCACAGCAGTTACCGGCAGTGAGACGTCAGCGGCACTTACAGCGCAACAAGATTGTGCAGGCAAGGTCAACGGTCTCCCCAGCATCTCTGGACTGTAAGAACAAACATAAACATTAAATGAAGTAAATTAAAGCATAAATTAAACAAATTGTCGCAAATTAACTTGTGGGGGGAGAGAATGAAGTAAAATGATCTAATGGGCAATGGCGAGGACCCAAAACAACTTCTACTCCACAATAATAGAGGAAGGTAACCTATTGACGATAAAAATTACAAAATCCTATCACCCAAGAAACAAATTATCCCCGAAAAGGAGAAATTAATCCAAACATGAATCACCCAACTAATGTTTCAATAGAGGCATCGGAAATTGCAATTATAAGCATTAGAGAGGAGCAAAGGATCAAGCAACCTACCACAATTGCGACTCCTCCGACTGAAGTTATCCGACGAAGCACAAAAGCAACCTGAGACTTTCCTGCACCAAAAGATGGATTTTTTTTTTCTTTGGTTTTTTGGGTACGCTCCACATTTTGGTGGTGGAGAAAATTGCAGCTGACCGGAAAATGTTTTCTATAATGTGGAAATTCGAATATGCGCTTTGCTGGTATACTTATACTCATTATTTGCTAATTATTAATTATTATTTTTTAAATAAATTGGTGGTGGGTACTAGTGTGGTCACCCAGTGAACAAGATAGACTTTGCCCAAAAACTGGAAAAAAAAAAAAAAAAAGATAAGTGGCTTTCAGAACACATTATTATTATTATCATCTTATTGCTCTTTTAATAATATCTACTTAACTTCTATATATTAAATTGCGTGTGAATATGCTTGTTTGTGATAAGATGTGTTATGATAAAGGCGCACCCACTCCATGTGAAAAGATGTTCATTTAAAATATGCAAATTTTCCCTTTAAAATTCTTTCATAATCATATTATTTAAACATATTTTTTATTTTTAATAAATTATCCAAACAATTATTTTTTATTTTGATTTTATTTTTCAAAACCTTGTTTAGAAATACTTTGACTAAAATTCCATTTCAGGTTTTAGCCAGATGAAATGCTTTTGATTTAGGCTCTGTTAGACATTACTTTTAAAAAGTACATTTTATACAAGTCAAGACAAAATTATTTTTACATACTTACCTTATATTCTATAAATCATGATTAAAAATCTGCTTATAAATCATTTCAAGTGGTCATTAATCAACTATATATAGAGATATTCTTTCTTGCTAAAAATTAAAATTAAAGAATAAAATTTTTAATTGTTTTCCAGGTTTTCAATTTGCACTTAAACAAGGAAATTTTAATTAAGTAGTTTTTTAAGAAATGTTAGAGCAGGATCATCATTCTTAATTAAAATTTTGAATATTAAAATGTCATTATCGTTATTATACTATTTAGTCACAGAATTTGGGATAGATTCCACAGTTTTAGTATAGTACTGGTACCTCTGATAGCAAAACAAATATAATAATATTAGTACCAGTGTAAATAGTTGGATTATTTTATATATTTTATTATAATTTTTAATTATGATTGTATTGCTTCAACGGGAAGATAATCTTCAATATTTAGCTTCCAGCACCAAAGAAAGAAAGGGGTGTGGAAAGGAATGAGAGAGAAAAGGAAAGGAAAGGAAAGGAAAAAGAATATAAAAGTGAAATCAAGTTCAATTCAACGCAGCTCACCAACATCCCAGCTATTTATGTCTTAATTTCCCCGGAAAATAATATTCGAACCCGAAATCCGCGTGATTTCAACATTAGCATGTGAGGCTGGACACAAGTTGTCCTCTTAACCGCCGCGGTTGCTTCCCGGCGCTCCATCGCCGGTCCAGATCCCTCTGGCTCCCACACGCTGGCCGGTGCTAGCTCTGTTTCCAATTAATTATATATATATATATATTAAATGCTTATGCATAATTTATTGAAAACTTCCAAGCACATTCACTTTTCTATTCCACTTTCACATTCACACAATTAAAATCTTTCTCCGTCTTCCTTCACATCACACTCTTCTCTCATCCAATCTTCACCGTCACATCACGATAACCTGCGAACTTTCTGCAAAATGGGCTTGTAGTTACTGCACTTGTTTAGTTCGCAGAGAAAGAGAGGCTGTGTCTTACAATGAGAGTATGGTTCAGCAAAGACAATCAGGGATGGAGAGGATTGGCATTCGGGGAAGCCACGATCTGCACGATGCAAACGGCGCGGCGGATCACGTGACCATTGGGGTTTATGCGCCGGCGCATAAGCAGCCGCGGCTCCGGCGATCTGTGCGATCCGACTGGACCCGCAAGCTAACGGCGGGGCTTATTTTGGTGTTCCTATTCCTCGCGCTTGGCGTCACTGTCATAGCGTACTATTACCTCTCTCTAGACGACGGTAAAGTTAAGCTTTGAATGAGAATGTTTTGTTTCAATTACAATTTGTTTGATTCTGGGATGGTTAGATTGTTTAGCCCGGTCTGAAGCAGTGGGTTGCATTTTGTATTTAGCGTGATTGGTAATTGTTCCCCCTGTTGGGCTGGTAGGATTACTGTAGAGCGGGAAAAGGTAATTTAATATGAATGTTTGTGTTCTTTTGTTTGATTCTTTTAAACAAAACGTACACCTGATCATCTTAGCTGCGTTTTTTTCTCCTGATGTTTCCTTTTTTAAGTCTTGACACAATTTTTCTGAACGTCTTCTATGATAATGCTGTTATTCTGAGTTCTTACAAATTTGATTCTAGAACTCTCAGAAGCTTCCTCAGTGATTTGACTGTGTTTGCAGAACTAAACAGAGATGGTGATGAGAGTGATGATTTGAAGAATGATTCTGATTTTCTCATAAATGTGCCACGAATAGAGAGGAGCAGAGTCCTTGAGTTTGGGAATGTTTCAGTGGGTCATGGCCGAGATTCAAGGTATTGGGATAGAGATGATAGGCGAAGGGATGGAGATTACAATGAAGATGTGGTGGAGCAAATCAGCAAGGGTGAAAATATTGATAAAAGTAGTGCTACTGATAAGATGAATGGCAATATAAGGTCTTCAAATGGTGATTCTCGCAAGGATTCAGATAAAAGAGGTGTTGGCTTGTATAATGAAGCAGGGCGTCATGAATTGAAAAAGTATGAAGCAGAATATGAGGCCTCTTTGAAGAATGCAGTAGACTTAACTGAGAATAATGACAAAATGTCTAATGATGCTGGTAAAGAAAAGATGAATTCATTAATTGATGTTGATGATGAGTATGATGACTTCTCTGATTCTCAGGATACTGGAATGGAAGACTATGGGGACAGTAGAAATACTGGGTTGAAGCATTCTAATTCTAACATGCTAAAATTTGACAATGAAATTCATGGAGAATCTCTTCATTTTTCTGATCATGGAATTAAGGATGATATTCTTTCTGACATTGCTGAGGGAAACATTTCCTTAAACAGAAAAACCTCCCATCCCGTGAAAGGAAATTCTCAACAAGTTGGTCATGAAGATGGACAATTGATGAAAAAAGAAACAAAGAAAAAACGCAAACGCCGCAAGTTTTCAGGTGATCTTTATGATTGCTACTGGCGATTTCATAGATTTTCCTGGTTATCTGTTTTCTTAAAGGAAAATTTATTTGCATTTGTATCTTGGTTTATCATCAATTAGATTGATACCTCATCACTGCAAAAGCATGGCGATATAATTGCTGTGAGTTTTAGACGTTTCATCTTACTGAGTCTGTACACTTGGCAAAATTGGATGCTTTATACTGTTGCCATTTGGTTGTTTCATGGATTAAAGGTAGAGCCTTGCCTTATCCATCAGAAAAGCTGGACACAGGAACTTTGCAAAGATGAGGTTTTCCTACAAGCTTCGGCAAAGGAATACCTTGGCTTTATCCTATTATAAAAGCAGTTAAAAGACTTGTCATATGTATCAAATGTGTTTTCTCATTTGCTTTTCCTAGGAATTTGATTTTCTACTGATTTTTAATTTTTATAAATGTCAATGCAAGACCAGGTGGTACTTTATGTGATTGTATGTAAGAAATTTAATTCATTGTATGGATCATCAATTGAATCTTTTTTACCTTGACTAATGACCATCCACATTGCAAGGAGTTTGTGGTCTGGGAATCTGCTCCAGCTTTGTTTTCATTACTTGATAATTTTTTCATGTTTCTAGCTGGTAAGTCAGGATGTTTGGAACACTGAAAATGACTGTATAATGGTTGGATTGCAAAATTGAATAAATTTGGTAATATCCTAAAAATAGAGAAGTTCGTTCTTATTGAAGCATATAATATTAGGAGCAGTTCATAAGATATCTGGTCTAAACATGGGTTATGTCTGATATGGTTTTAGTGATTCCATCTACTTTGTGTAATCTGTCATGTGTCAAAGTTGACAATAACTTACCAATTAGCGCTGATTTTAAAAATAGACCAGTTTTAAAGCTAAACATATTTTGGAGAAGCCCCCTTCGATATGTGTCATTTGGAAACACCTCAGACAGTTGTCTAATTGGAGAACAGCCCTATGAACTATCACAATTGAGGATGTATTATCTCTAGTTTTTTGTGTCTTTGTCTAGATAGATTGGCTAGTTGCAAGTCAATGCTGGTGTGCTATGTGGCAGATGAAGAGTCTGAAATGGTTCAGCTTGATTTAGGTTTATCTGGTTGGATTTTGTTTCAAATGTTTGAAAGCTGCTCTTTGTTTTGCCAAACATTATCATACATAACAAGTAAAAGTTTTGGTGCTTGGTTTTATTTTCTCTATTACCTGAATTGTCATGCAACTATGCTTCAGGATCTTGTGAGATTAAGCTGTTAAACTCAACATCACAACTTGTTGAGCCTTTGGAAAGTCGGAAATTTGTCAGATTTAACTTGCAGTATACAGAAAGAGAAGAGAAGCCTTTGGGAGATGAACAATGGGTGCCCAGATTTGGAGGGCATCAAAGCTTAGAAGAGAGGGAAAAGTCATTTTTGGCTCAGGATCAAAATATCAAGTGCGGCTTTGTCAAAGGTCCAGAAGGTCCGCGAAGCACTGGGTTTGACTTGTCAGAAGATGATGCAAATTACATTAGCAGATGCCATATTGCAGTTATCTCATGCATTTTTGGAAATTCTGATCGCTTGAGGACACCAGCTACTAAAGCGGTACTGGATATGTTTTTCTATTTCATTTTTGGGTTCATGAGGTTATGAACAGTTCAAGAACCATGGATTGCTTACTTTATGGAAAATCATGTTATAACGTTAAGTTTTATACTTGTATGAAAGGAACGTAATGTTTTCTTTTCTTCTGAAAAAAAGTGTGCTTGACCTATGATTATTCTTATTTGCATTAAGCTCATGTATTTTGATAATAATATGGTCAAGAAGTCTGACAGGGAATATGATGCATGCCTGACTATTTGTGTTTGAACATGGTTGGCTTTGGGGATCTTCTTGTTGATGGACTACCGTGAACTTCAAAAGGCTAAAAGATTTCTCTTTTATTTTGTCTCTGCTTTTTCTTTTGCTTTTTTTGCCTGAGGTTGAGGTTGAACTTCTGAAGTTACTAATAATATGCGTAAGTTTGTGTATAAAGCTGATCATAAGATCTGAACAGAAACACAGCAGGTTCAACAACAATATAACAAGCATTTAGTTGGAAATTGATTGGCTTGTTATCATTGTTCAAGGCAACGGAGGGGTACAAAACATGGATAATACTTTAACATGCACATAAGAAAATGGATGTGCTCATAAAAAATTAGTATCAGTTGTTGGGCTTCATTGATGTGGAAATCATATGCTTTTTCAAATATTTCAAGCAGTTTCAACCAGCTTAATCACTTATTACCTTTTCTAAATTGATTTATTAAAATGTATTCAATATTCTGCCTGTGAAAGTGAGTGGTTTTCGTTTACTGTGTGAAAATTAATGACTGGTTAAAGCTATTTGTATGTGGTTAATATTAACAGTTGATGCAATTGACATAATGCAACTATTTTAATGTTAATCTGGGTCATTTTGATTTTAGGTCACTCGAGTGTCGAGGAAAAATGTCTGCTTTGTAATGTTTATCGATGAAGTTACCCTGCGAACACTTGTGTCTGATGGTCATGAGCCTGACAGAATGGGTTTCATTGGATTCTGGAAATTGGTGGTAGTGAAGAATCTACCCTATGATGACATGCGGAGAGTGGGAAAAATACCTAAATTGTTGCCACATCGGCTTTTTCCTTCTGCAAGGTGAGAACGAGTCCCCTTAAACATTGTGGTTAACCATTTTCTAAGCATTTTACCTTTTGGCTGTATTAAGTGGCATTTTTCAACTTAAACGACTTTTCCAGTAATGGTGTCATTGAAACATATTACAGGAACTGGTTAGTTCATTGCAGTCTGCTGTGATGGAAATGAACTAGTTATATGGGCAACAGGCTTTGTGTTTTTGGATTACGTTGACTTGATTATCAAAAACCTATGATTGGGTATTTTTGTTCCCTATATTTTTTTCAATTCATTCATAAACGAACTGGGGGAAGAAATGAAGGAATGTTTACTAACACAATTTGATGGGACTGGAATTGGAGTTGGTGATGTCTTGTTTGAAGATGGTTTTTATTTTTTAAATTTTTTTTAATATGCATCATAGACATAAGAACTGGTGTGGCTGGCAGAAGGTAATGCAGGAAACTGAACAGCTTTAGAGGTGGATACAAATATGTATGAGGACTGAAATAAAATTGTTTTTGCAATAAGTTTACTGTAGGATGCATCTTGGATAGAGTTAAACAATGGAAGAGAAATCAGGTTGAGTATTTTTTTTGAAGTTTGATTGATGATTTGGCATATAAACCAAATAGGCCTTTTGTTTTTATGGTTTCCTATTAGAAGATATATCTGGTAATTTTGGTTTTTGGTTAGGTCTGACCACCCAAGCTATTTTATAAAGCATTAGGTCCTGCTTTTCTTTGTTATTTGCTTATCACATTCTTTTGTATATTAGAACCTGCGTCTAGATTCTAGAACTTTCTTTTTTTGAAAAAGGAAAGATTCTAGGAATAATTCTATAATGTTGTTGGCTGTCTCTAACGTTGGACTTATTGTCCTTTTATTTCTATTCTCAAGCTTTCCCAAAGGTTTTATTCAGAGCAAAATTGTTTATAATTTATGCTTTTTGTTTTCTTGCAAACCTCCAGGTATTCAATCTGGTTGGACAGCAAATTGCGTCTCCAGCTTGACCCCTTGCTTATCTTGGAAAACTATTTGTGGAGAAAAGGATACGAATTTGCTATATCCAATCACTATGATCGGCATTGTGTTTGGGAAGAGGTTGCACGAAACAAGAAATTGAACAAGTACAATCATACTTTGATAGATCAACAATTTGCATTTTATCAGGCTGATGGACTGAAAAGATTTAATGCATCTGATCCAAATAAGCTTCTCCCCAGCAGTAGGTTCTTTTAAGGGTTTTCTCTTGTGTGAATTCTTCGAACTTCGAAGTCACAATTCAAGTCTTCTTCCTTAACTGTCTTCATGTTTTCTGCTTTGTGACAGATGTACCTGAAGGTTCCTTTATCATCAGGGCACACACTCCAATGACTAATTTGTTCTCCTGTCTTTGGTTCAATGAAGTTGACCGGTTTACTCCTCGTGATCAGCTAAGTTTTGCATACACTTACCAGAAGCTGAGAAGGATGAACCCTGATAAACCTTTTCATCTTAACATGTTCAAGGTAAAGAAAGTTTCCTACAGACCACATTATGCGAACATTGCTTGCTTTTTAAGAAGATATTTGATTGATGTTGTGGAACGGTTATAGTGTCACAGGACCAAGCCCGGTTGGTCCAACCAGTGAAATGACATCAAACCCGTCTGTTTCCAACAATTAGACTTTTAATTGAGCTGGATGGACCAGGCAGTTGAACTGCTGGCTTAGTGATTGAACCAGATTTGGGTCTAATCTGTTTTGCAATGATTAATCCTATCATTTTATATGAATTGGATCATAGCTTTCTCTGCTGCATGTAATTGATAAAAAAGAGTATGTTATCTGCATAAATATGGCTATTCGTAAATATATTCTAAATTTAGAACGTGTTTTTTCTTTTTGGGGGGGGGGGGAGGGTTGTGTAGTTGGATCAATTTTTAATGAAATATGGTTGGTTCAAGTGGTTCTACAAGTGACCCTGTGGTTGAACCACTGACCCAGCTTCTTTATTGGTTCAGTGTCCATGCAATGGAAAGACTAAGAATGTTTATTTCACACTTCTGTTGGTTTCTTCCGCCCAGGACTGTGAGAGGAGACACATGGCCAAACTATTTCATCACAGAGTGGATGAAAAACGTCGACAAAAAGCCACGGAGTAAAGTGGGTGTTCACGGCCATATTTTGACCTTGATATGATGTACTTGGCCTGTCTCTTCAATGCCTGTCAATATTGTGATCTCAGGCTGTCCATACGCTGAAGTTTCAGCCACATAATTTAGTGACTCGATGGTACAGCACAGGTGTTTCCAAGAGGAGCTGACTGTTGGTAGCCATACCACACACGATTATCAGAATTTTTTGGTATGCTTTTTATATTTTTAATATATATATATTTTCTGTATCAATTCATTACAGTAAATTCATTTCTTCCTCTGGGAAGTAAAGAGAACCTCAAAATGACCTCCTGTCCATCACCCACAGCAGCTCCTAGTCATTCTCTCTTTCATAATTCTGGGATTGCTTTGTTGTTGTATGTAGAAAATTTTGATATGATAGGTCATTCATCCTCTTGTCAGGAATCAGACTTGTATGATTCTTTTCTCACTGATTTATCAATCAACTATTCTTTATATTTTCATGGTAACGACTTATAAATATTTATTTTGTTCCTCTGGATTTCTATTCCTTCTTATGTGACTTTTGCATGGTTGCGTGTATAGCTAGGAATGACCATCATGATGTTATCTAATCTGGAACATTCATTCACGCTCTGCATAAGTTAACTAAACCATCTAAAAATCATGACCTTATCTTCAACCAACTCTCCCAGGATGCTTTTTATTTTAGATGGGAAGAAAATAACAAACATTTTAAACGAATTCTAATTATTTTAGCCTTCGAATTACCTCATAATGGGTCCTTTTTTTTTTTCATTGTTCAAAATGAAGAAGTTGGCTGTTCAGTGATTTTCCAAAAATTGACTGTAAACTCCCCCCCCCCCTCTCTCTCACTAACACACACACACACACACATTCTTACAAAGCTGAACATGTCATAGTCTGTCAATTTCAAGGATTTTGAATTATATGTGCGTGCCTCTTAAATGAAAATTATAAACTCATTTTTTCAAAAAAAAAAAAAAAGACTGGAAGCTTCATAGCTTTTTTTTTTTTTTTTTTCCTTCCTTTTTTGGGGCCAAAATGGAAGCTTCATAGCTGGAAGCTGCCAATTTGTAGATTGTAGAAGCAGCCCAGACAGGGACAATAACTCTGGAGGGTGGGGATTATATATTGGGTTAGAAGATAGTTTTGGGCTTCTCACTGTCTGATCCAGTCCTATTTAAACATATCAACTAGATCACTGGACTACCCTTAATTGCCAGTTGCTGGGCTGGGCTTCGTCCACCTTTGTTCAAATGGGTTTTGAAAAAAGGACCGGATAAGATGAGATAACAATGAGTCATCGAACATGCAGCCACGGCTTCTGGAAAAATCAAGAAAGGATAATGTGCAGAAGAACAAAGAATTGAAGCAGTCTATGCAACGGAAATTAAAGTAACAAATTATCATTAACAGGATATTAAATTAAAGTCATTATTATTGTAAAAATAAAAGGGAAAACTAATCTGTGAGTCCTCATAGTTTAACTTAATTTTTAATCAACTCCTTCAAATTATCTCCGTTATATGCGTTGCTCCTTTTGCTTCGGAAACGTTAACCAGGGACGAAGAGATTCATGATTGCCGTTAAAAAGAAACGAGGTAGCTGACAGCTGGGTCACTTTCTCAAAATAAAAGGATATTTGTGACAATCAAACCGTACGTCAATGGTTGCTAAAACACGCTCACAAAAACGTCGTCCATGTATGTCACCCAAACAAAAAAAAATTAGTTGTCCATGTTGGCCAAAAAACAAAATTTAATGTTGCTTATAAATTGTGTTTGACTGGCCAACAAAAATCATGCACGTCGTAAGGGATAACTGAGAGAAGAAAAAATTGATTTATTTATAAAATAGAGAGAGAATGAAATTTTTTGTTCTCTTTATAGGGCAAAGAAAGCAAATTTTTATACGAATGTACAACTTCACCCTTCATTAATTATTGTGTTGATTTGTTCTTATGAGGCATATTGTAAACTACCTCCGATTTTTAATATAAAGACTCGTTTAACTTTTATTTTGGTCTTAAATATAAGACCCTAATATATTTTGTCTATCATATCTATCTTTTTTTTAAAGATAATTCTTGTAATAATGATAGTTCTCGCTAATACACTTGATTAGCAAAGATATTTAAAAAAAACAATACTTATTTATTACAAATAACTAACTTAACTAGTTTTCTTAATTTATTCAAATTATTCAACTAGTTTTTAACTTTTTATATTAAGGACCACAGATAGTATTAAATAAAGATAAATTTGAAAAGTTATTAAATTTTAAATGAGAGTTAATAAATTTTAAGATTTTCATTAGTCAATGTGAAACATATTGAAAGTGACTTATAAATAGTATCAGAAGAGTATATAACAATATCATCAATTAAGTAAAATCACATTTTTGCTGAGAAAATTAATTATAGCCGGATATTTAGTAAACTATTTCAAAACACAAGTCACATTCTCTGTTTTTTTTGTTTAATCATCTTTGCCATGTGAGTTTGAGACCCTCCAATTTTTTTAATACACTTCTTATTAAATTTTTAAAAAAACTGTAAAAAATTAAATCACGCGTATTCTATAAGTTATTTATTCTTTTAATTTAAAAAATTAGTAATTAATTATGAGATAAGTTAAAGGATGTTATATTTCTATAAAAATAATGTAATAAATTTATAAGACGTTACAATCTTCAGATGTTAATGGAATTATGAATAATTCTGCACGTTATATCATGCCACGTCACACTAATTAAACTATAAGCTGGCTGAAATTAATTAAATTTGACATCATTTTTTTGCCAACAAAATTTGACATAAATTAAATAATATGAGGCCTCGCGGAATTCAACAGCCGTACCATATCGTGGACGAGGCATTAATAAATGTTGACACGCCATATTGTTGGAAGGCAGCCAACGTTCAAATTAAAAAACATGAAGGCTGCTATTGATATATTTGTCATATTTTATGTATTGGGCCCAACATATCTAACATTCTTTTTTGATAAAACAACATATCTAACATTCTAATTAATAGTCAAAATTATAGTCATAAAAAAATAATTTATTGTGAGAAAAAACTTAAATGTCAAACATTTTTGTCGAGCTTTGAACAAACTGAATCTTCTTTCTACGTTTTTATGAATAGTGAGGATTGATATTTAAAATTGATAATTCACGATACCTTGGAGATAATGGTAAAACTAATTTTAAGGTCCATGTAATTTATATCAATTTTTAATCGAGTCTTTATAATTTATTTATTTTTAACCAAGTCCTATACTTTAATCCGTTAAATCCATCCATCTCTCAAAATCTAAACTATTATAGCATCGTTAATTTTATTGAGTTAGAGGTTGACAGATAGACGCATAGACGTGACATTTTTCTTTTTCTTTTCCTTTTTTTTTGAAAAATAATCTTATGCAATAAAAGCCCATATGTCTTTTCTCATATTTCTTTCATTTTCAAGTCATACTACCTTCAGTCCTTAATATAAGATCCTATTTGACTTTTATTTTGGTTCTAAATATAAGACCCAAATCCACTTTGTCTCTCATATTTATACATTTTTTTCTAAAGTAACCATTCTAACAATGATAATTTTAGTCAATACACTTGATTAGTAAGGATATTTTAGGAAAGACAACACTTATTTAGGACAAATAACAAACTCAACTTACTTTATTAATCTTCTCAAATTAGTCAACTGGCTCTTATAATTAGGACAGAAGGTAGTAATTCATTTTGATTCAATAAATAAAAGTTTTATATTTTGAACAGTACATGCGTATTACCCATTTTCATCCTCTCACATTATGATATTCAATGGTTGTTTCTCCCTGTCCTCAGCAACCCCCCCCCCCCAACTTTGGTACGAGGAAATTTGAAGAACTGAATGAAATATTAAAAAAAAAAAAAAAAGGACAGCCAATCCCTTCTCGTCCTCAAACATGGCCGATTTTGCTTAGAAGCTTGAACAGCTTGAAGAAACTGGCGTTATCTCTCAACTCTCCTTTATTTCATTTAGAGTGATTTTTCTTCCTCCTTTTAGCAGCTGTGCTCAGGAAGTTAGAGGATGAAATGAAGATGAGGCGGCTATGGACTTTGAATATTGGCAATTAATCCACCTAGCTGCCACGTTACGTTGTTATGTCTATGTGTTACACTCTCTAACTTGTTAAAATTAATGGTGTTATGATATTTAGATCCTGAGAGATGAATGGACTTAACGGATTAAAATATAACTAAGGGCGCGATTTAAAAGAAATAAAACCTGATTTAAAATTGATATAAATTATGAGGACTTGCAAATTAGTTTTTCTTTAGATAATTAATACTCCTTTGACATTTTAATTTTCTATAT
This sequence comes from Neltuma alba, assembly GCF_004799145.2. Taxonomy (NCBI): domain Eukaryota; kingdom Viridiplantae; phylum Streptophyta; class Magnoliopsida; order Fabales; family Fabaceae; genus Neltuma; species Neltuma alba. The sequence continues at coordinate 120,861 of NW_021635764.1, forward strand.
TACACAAACTTTCAATTTTATTTTTGGCTTTTTAATAAATTAATAAAAAAGCCATAAATTAATAACTTTTATACAATATTCGTGAACAATTCTAACTACTCGTTTGGATTAGTTTATTTTGAATAACTCTAAGTTTTGCAAAATAAATATATTAGAAGAGTTTTATTTCATAAAACAAAACACAAACATCTCCGTCTGTTATATTACCTCTGGTTCTTGATATAATAGTTAGATAACTAATTTTAAAAAAATTAAAAAAATTAGTTAAGTTGGTGAATTTTAACAAATGTTTTAGTTAATTAATTTTAACACGTGTATTAATTTTTAGTTGTAAACTTGTATCTTATGAATATAGTGGTTAATATCTGTAGTTCGACTAGTAAATTTCTGTTATGTAATTAAGTAATAAATTTAAGGAAATTTTTAATGATTAATTAATTTACATATTTTTTTGGTTCAGTAGAATTTTGAATATTTGTTCAGGAGAATTCTCCTGAACAAATATTCAAATACTACCTCTGGTCCTAATTATAAGACCCAGTTGACTTATTTGAGGAGATTAAGGAAGTAAGTTAAGTTAGTTATTTGTAATAAATAAGTGTTATCATTCCTAAAATATCCTTGCTAATTAAGTGTATTGGTCAGAACTATCATTATTAGAAGGACTATCTTAGAAAAAATGCATAAATATGAGAGACAAAATAGATTGGGGTCTTATAATTAGAACCAAACAAAAAGTCAAACGGGGTCTTATATTAAGGACTGGAGGTAGTAGTTCACTTCCGTTGTAATGCAAAAATGATCTGCATACATATGAAGTTCTTGCTCTGTAGACTTTGTAATTAATCTTCTCTAAATATATATATGTAGTCAGCCGCATGATAAAATTAAACAATATTGAGGGATATAGAAATTTAATTAGACCAAACTTTCCAATTTCTATAACAGAAAAATTGTTAATTGACGTTAGTTTCGTAACAAAAGTCCTTAATTTTGATTCTTTGCCCTGAGAATTGGTCAAAGTGATGAGGTCTGCATGCATGGAAATTCAGAGACATAAGAATCTTGACTCTGAAAATTTCAGCAATTGAGGCTTTCTCTTGATTCTTCAAGTGACCTCACCTTCATGGCTTGACTTTTACGCGCCGTTTGGTTACTTCTTTCATTTTCATTTGGATGCTGAATATGTTTATCTCAAACTCTGTAAAATCACTTCTAAAACTGTGATTTGGTTTTTATCCAAACACTTCCTAAACCTAAATACCCCAGTTGTTAAGCCTACCTATCACTTTGGTTTGTACTATAAGTTGCTTTAACTCATTTTCGCATATTAAGGAATATATTGCATTGATACATTTTTTTGAAAATTTGTCCTTATTAAATTTGTTCTTTCTCTGTATTTGCAAATCATTCTCACATTTTTCTCCTTTCAACAGAAATTAAATAGAAGAAAAATTGAAAAATAATTATTGACTTATATTTAGAATTAAATTATTTTTTAACAAACGAATAAAGACTGGACTAGTATATTAATACCAGCAGCCTTTAGTCTTATCTTACACACGGCGTTAGTTAATTAATACTCCTTTTGATTTTATAGTTTCTATAAGATAAAATAGACAAGAGTTGTGCGTCCTTAGCTATCTATAAGACCATCCACAAAACCTAAGCAGTAATAATATATTAACTAATTTATTTGGTTTTTTATCAATGGAGTTCATTTGACTTCTTCAATGTACTCTATTAGTTAAATATTAACTAATTTATTGATTTTTTCAATCAACTCGGATATTCCATTAATTGCAACTTTTATGGCTTATTGGATGTACTCTTCTAATCCTATTTATAAGGTTAAAAGAGAATTCCCTTATTTATGAGTCATTTTAGTAAATTTTTAACATGAAGATATTATTCTATCCTTCCTTATATTGTATGAATTATTATTTTTTAAAAAATATATATTAAATACAGATAAGGTTATAAAGTTGGTAAATTTAACAAAAAATAATACGGTGTAATATTTTTCTTAGTTTGGATGAATCATGTTGAAAATAATTTATAAATAGAACTAAAAAAGTAATTTATAGTTTTTAAATAAAATTTAACTTTAGCATTTCTATTTGATTTCGATTAGGCAGTTGGATATAGCATATAAGTGAATATATGTTACTTTATGTTTTTAATATAAGAGTTAGTTAACTAATTCGAATAGGTTAAAAAAATTTGTTAAATGATTTATTTGTAATGACTAGGTGTTATTTTTCCTAGAATACCCTTTCTATCATATATACTCTTTCGGTTCTAAATATAAAACTTATTTTTATATTATAAAATGAGTCTTATATTTAGAACTGAAGGAGCATTAACTAAAACTACTATTTAATGAAACATTTAACATATACAACTACTACAAAAACTACTTTAAAAAATAGATAAACATGAGAAACAAAATAAATTGGAATCTTATATTTAGAACCAAATTAAATGTCAGACTAACCTTTATACTAGTAACTAGAGGTAGTATATATATACACATATATATGACCAAAAGTTGAAATTCTAACTTTGGATTTTGGAATTCAGACTTGGTTAACATTTTTTTATTTAATTTTAAACTTCAAGTCCTTTCATAAATACTTGTCTATGTTCACAAATTAGTTAAGTACGCACGGTACGCAAATTATATATTGGGACAAAAATTGAAGTCAGGACTGCACACTCCATAATATTACCTCCAATCCTAAATATAATATTTAATTCATTGTACAAATTAGATTTTATATTTATTAGTGATACAAATTAGATTTTATATGCGTCTATCCATCAATTAATTATTAACTCCTGGTATATTCCGTGTCCTATTGGCTGACACATACCACCAATGTTATCTCCGTTTTTTTTTTCATTTACAAGAAAATTAATCGAAATAAAATTAAATGATACTCCTCGTATACTTATACTTAATGTACGATTTAATTCTAATGTTTATATGAGATCTATTTCGTATGTTTATCTATCAATTTTTCTTAAATTAATCCTGTTCATATTCCCTCAACAATAATCAAGTTGGAGAGAGAATGAGGAAGGAAATTAAGAAATGATGCTTAGGATGTTTACAAAAAATATTATATTAACTAATTTAACTAATATACTTTATTTACTCAAATTAGTTAATTAAGTATGAGATTAAGCATCATAGGATACCAAAAATTGTTCATGCACACATCATAAGATAAACATAGAGAACATAAAACATCCATCTCTCTTGCGTCTTTCAAGGCATCTTCCAAAAAATAAACCCAAAAAAAAAAAACATAAATTCGTGTACGGCTTAGTTTGGATGCTTATTAAGAGTGGTGACTGTCAAACTCATCAGGTTTAAACAATCTAAATATAATATGAACAGTCTTAATGTAAAATTTTTAATAAATTACTTTTAGATTAAAAAATTTTCTTTTGGAAATCATATACCCATTAAAATAATTGTTTTAAAAATAAAAATGAAAAAAATCAAATCAAAACAATTGAAATTAATCTGATGAGTTTGAGTGCTTATTCACTCTTTGATGACGATGGAAACTCATCCCGTCTCTCTATATATATGTGTGCAGGCACACCAGCACACACATCCAACAACATATTATTGAAAGAGTTCAATAGAGAGAAGAGCCACTAAACCTCGTAGAACAAGATGAACTCCATTGAGATGAACCACCAACATGTGATTAAATCCCTCTCTAATGACCAAGATGCTTGTCTTCAAGCCATGATTCTAAGTGCTGGTCAGGTAAACGCCGCCGTTTTGAACGCTGCCCTTCAGCTTAACCTCTTCGACATCATTTCAGAATCAAAAGGAGACGTCGACGATGGTTATGTTTCGCCCACTGAGATCGCTTCCAGACTCACCTCCCAGAAGAGCAAGATCGCCATAATCTCCGGCAGGCTCGACCGGATGCTCCGCTTGCTGGTGGCTCACTCCCTTCTCACCTGCTCCGTCAGAACCTCCGTCGACGGCACCACCCAGAGGCTCTACGCCCTCTCTCCCACCGGCCAATACTTCGTCTCCAAACAAGACGGCGCTTCCTGGGCTTCCCTGATGCCCGGCATATCCTATCATCCTCACATGTCACAGGTTTTGTAAGTATCAACAAAGCCTTAAAGATATTAAGTTTATACATGTACGTATATTATTTCTAATGGATTATGATTTTTCTTCTATTAGTCTGAACTTGAGGGAAGGGGTGCTCAAGCTGAATGAGGGAGAAGACCTGAGCAAGATAGTTCATGGGACAAGTGTGTACGAGTACATGGAAATGGATCCTGCACTGAAACTGAAGTTCCAGAGAACAATGGCGGATCAGTCTGCTTTACATATGGAGAAGATTCTGGCGATATATAAAGGCTTTGAGGGTTCATCTTCTCTGGTTGATGTGGCTGGTGGTATTGGCCAATCCCTTAATATGATCATATCCAAGTACCCTTCCATTAACGGCATTAACTTTGATTTGCCCCATGTCATTGAGGATGCCCCTACCTATCCAGGTATTCTCCTTCTTTGTGCTCCGTTCTATCAAATTTAACTGAAATACTTTATAATCTTACTAATTAATCATTCTTGCATTTATATTTATACGCTTAGGAATAAAGCATGTTGGAGGAGACATGTTCAGAAGTGTTCCAAGTGCTGATGCTATAATGATAAAGGTATGCCTCTTTAACAAAGTCAAAGTATGATGCTATTGCCCGCCTGTTGTTTCAAAGGGCTTTTTATATCACTTTTGGAGAAACATAAACTCTTTGACTAGTTTTTATATTTAAGACCAGAAAGAGTAATATATATATACTACTTCCAATCTTTAATATAAGACTCAGTTGACTAATTTGGAGAAATTAAAAAAGTTACTAAATTACTTTAAAGTATTTATACCTATCTTTTTTTCCAAACTAACGTATCTTAAATATTTTAAAAAGATCATATAATATATAATATAATTAAGCAATTTAGTAATTTCTTTAATCTTCCCAAATTAGTCAACTAGGTCTTATACTTAAGTACTTTTAAGATTTTGAGTTAATTAAGACGTGTTGCTGATGGAATCTTTCTGATATTATTATATATTGCAGGGCACAACACATAACTGGTCAGATGAAAAGTGTGTGAAGATATTTAGGAACTGCCATGAGGTATTGGATAAAGGAGGGAAAGTGATAGTGATAGACTTAATAATGCAAGAGGAACCAGAAATAAGCAGTGCTGCGAAGAATGTGGCCATTGCTGATATAGTAATGTTCTCTCAAGGAGGAGGACTTGAAAGAACTGAGAAACAGTTTGAAGCCTTGTGCAAGAGATCTGGCTTTTCTGGGTTCCGACTTGCTGCTCGTGTCCTCTCCATTGTAGGCGTTATGGAGTTTTACAAGCATTAGTTTTTAATTTTAGATGAAGCCAAAAGGTCCCAATAATGATTGATATTAAAGAATTATTATTAAATTAATAAATAAAATGAATAAAGTTTGGCTGTTGTGAAGGAAGGAGTTGGTGTGTGAGTGTTAATTATTATACATTAGTTTAAGTTTCTCATCATATGGTGTATTTGATTGATTATAGTTAATTTGCAATAATTAATTTAATGTTATGGTGCATCATCCATGTTATTTTCATGAGAGATAAAAAAAATTAGTTCTGGGCAACTTGTTGACCATCATTCAGCAATTCTGACTTCACAAACAGCTACCAGCTTTTATCTCTTTCTTTTTATTTTTCCTCCGGGCGTACGGGCTCAAAGACGATCGACGACTTTTGCTAAACAGCTATACATTTTCTCTACGAAAAATTAATCAAAAGTTCCGAATTACTCCCCTAGTCTTTAATATAAAACCTAATTGTTGAGTTGATTTTAGTCCTAAATATAAGACATATTTCTCATATTTATCAACTTTTTTCTAAATTACCCCTATAAATACTCGTCCTCGATCATAATCAAGTAGAAAAGAGAGAGAAAATATTAAGAAAGATGATTATGGTATTTTAGAAAAAAAATATATCATATTTTTTATAATTAATTAACTTACCTAACTTTTTTAATTTAATCAAATTAGTTAAATAGGTCTTATATTAAGAGGAAGAGTGGAAAATTAGGCAAAGATATCTAAGGGGTAAAGACCCGATCTTTAAGACAAAACTGATTTTTAGCAAGAGCAACTCTTTTTCAACTACGTGCAATTTTGAGCTTTAATTGAAGATAAGTTGCAAATAGTTGGTGAAGAGTTGCTGGTGAAACTCATTGAGCACAAGTAAAGATATGTTTGGAGCTTGCACCTGTTGAAAATAATTTGCATTTGAGTCTTTAAACACACTTAAGGTGACTTGCATGATTAATTTTAAAATCAGGTTGTCTTGACCAATTTTCCCTCTTTTCCATGTATTATATATGAGATTTAACAATAAATTAAGTTAAATTAAATTATTTTATGACATTTAAATAATAAATTTTTTTTATATGCGCAATTTTTTAATTGATATATATATATATAGACAACTTTTTGTGACAAACATTTTTTGGTACTGTTACTATTTCCACAATCTCGTATATTTTTCTGTGATGCTTTCTTTTCCACCTTATATTCTCCTTTAATTTTCCCCATGTTATAAGTTTTGTGTCACAAAATGATTTTTCTAAAAAATTTTGACCAAAAGATATTTTACAATTCCAATATAATATAATTATTACTTTTCCACATATATCCTTATAGTACCCTGAGTTAGTATTTTAGAACAAACTTCCTAATGTGCTGTATTTGTAAAATAAATGAGAATTTTATGAAATTAATTGATTTTATTAATGCTTGTACAAGAATTTAAAACTTAATATAAAAAGAAATTAGATATTTCTTATTAAAGATATCAATGATAAAATCTATGATTAATTACATTCAACACTTTTAAGTATTTTTCTAGCAGCACTTAATATTTTAAAATAATTATTTATGCATCTAATATGTTAAAGTATTTTTTTCAATGACATTAAATAATTTGAAGTAATTTTTGATATATGTAATTTAACTCCTTAAAATATTTTTTTCAGTAGCACTCAATGTGTTCATTGTTATTGAAAATATTTGACGGGCAGAATTGTACAAAACTTTTTTTCATATGTTTAAATACGCAAAATCACTTAAAATAAACTTATATACCACCTTCAGTCCTTAATAAAGAGTTAGTTGGAGATTGAGTTTTGTTGTAAATGTAAAATCTTAATCTACTTTGTCTTTCAAATTTATAACAATTTTTTTAAAATATTCCTATTGATTGTAAGGATTTACCAATGGATAATTTTATTGCCTATAATCAAATAGGCTAGTTTAGGAAAATTAACATACACTTATTACAATTAACCAACTTAATTAACTTTCTTGATCTCTCTAAATTAATTATTTAGCTCTTATATTAATAACCGGAGTTAAAGGACTTGAAAGTCCAATGCAGGTCTTTGAATATGGGAACAAAGCTTCAAATGAAGGAAACGAGCTAGGAATTATCGGCAAGTAATTTTAAAGACCTTGCAATCTACCCCTTTCACTCCTTTAATTCTTTCTGCCAAATAAATGACTTTTCGTGTGGGGAAAAAATAAATTTGACTTTTCGTCTTTTGTAAAAATTTTCCCCATGTTTTATTGGAAAATTGTGGTCTTTTTGTTCCCCCCTTTTTTTCCTCCAAACGATTTCAACGGTCACACAAACACACACATCATATGTGAAGAAAATAACAGTACTAACCAGTGAACACAAACCCTAAGTAAAGGAATTTCAAATTCTCTTTACTTCGTTGACCATTCATCGTATTTTCCCTTCGACTTCTTCTAATCAACATTTCCTCCTTTCTTACGTTTGATTCTGTTATGTTCACGAACATAGAAATTTCAAATTCTTCAAATTAAATTTATTAATTATTCGACAATTTCAACCCTGCAAGCAACAGAACGAACAACCAGCCGCTTGAATTGGAGGAAATGAGTTCTTTTCTTATATTAATATTTGGCCGCCCTCTTTTATGACCAATTAAATTTATTTGATATTCTTCCATTTGTTAATATATAAAAAAAATTAACTCGCATTATAAAATCTTATGTTAAATTAGGCTTGACAATGCTCAAATACAGTACAAGTACTGTTATGGATATCAGATAATTATATAAAAAAACTAATCTTGGTTTTTCCCCCTTAGCTTGATTGGTGAGGTTTAAAATTTAAGCAAGTTAATTTAGGCATCTGAAGAAAAATTAGATTTGTATCCTTATCCTTAATAGTCTTCTCAAAAAATATCATTTGTTTTAAATTTTGCCCTTTGTATATTAATTAATGCCCAAAATTACATTAAATTATTTCAAACACACCACTTTGATAATAATTTTTGAATAATCAGTCATCACCAAGGTTGACGTGGCCTCAATTTAAAAACTAGCAATCACACTTTATACTTAAAATTTAAATTTCTCCACGATTGCCCAATCAGAATGCTGGGCTCCCTGTAGTGTGCACGCAACTGTGTATATATAGCTCATACTAAACAAGACAAAAGGGAAAAAAAAAAAAATCAATGCCCCCTCTGTTTCCAGATAATTTTCACCGAGATTTTTTGGAAAAAAAAAATTAAAACAATCAAACTCATTAAATTTGTCACAAATTAATATTATTTTCCAGAACACCCCCTCTTGGCCTCAGTGAATGATTCGAAAGCCACCACGACATTAATTATCCTTAATTAAGCAAATTACTCGTTATTTAGGAAAAAAAATACTCATATACTTGAATACTTCATCATTTTATCTTTTCTTGCACGTCTTATATTACCATATGAGATTAGAGGGAGACAAGGAGTATTTACAAGATGACTTATATTTTGACGAAACTATTTGTTTATCCAACCAATAATAGCGATTCTTAGACGCACGAAGGAAATAAGGCGGAAAAAATCTTAAACAAATTGTTATTCCAAATCTGATTTTCATTATTTTTGGAAAATATATGTTTCTTTTCAACAGTTCTGATGTCATGCATTATACCATTATAGAATTCTTGATTAATTAATAATTTAATAAATGTTCAGTCAATAGCATTTCCTCTATAACAGCACATGGCTAGATCTTTCCCCTAAAATTATTTTAAGAGTCATCCCCTTAATTTACAGGAATCCCATATTTCTTTGGTGATAATATAATAATATTAACACATCGATGTAGATACATAGTACTCCTCCAATCTTTAATATAAGATCTATTTAAATAATTTGATTAGATTAAAGAAGTTAGGTAAGTTAGTTAATTATAAGAAATATGACATGTTTTTCCTAAAATACCATAATCATCTTTCTTACCTCCTTCCCTCTTCTACTTGATTATGGTTGAGGGAGTATCATAGGAATAATTTAGAAAAAATTGATAAATATGAGAAATATGTCTTATATTTAGGACTAAAATTAACTCAATAATTAGGTTCTATATTAAGAAGCGGAGGAGTATATTGTAACTAACAAGTTGTATTATCCATGGATTATATTTTGATTAGGTGCAATACATGAAACAAATATGTGTAATTATTAGCACATATAAAATCATTATATAATTAGAAAAAATATTAAATTTTATTTTTAAAATAAGTATTTATTTATTAAAATAATAAACTTAATTTTTGTATAATTAATATGATTAGAGTAATAAACTGATCAGTAAAATAAATAAATTATTTTTATTATTTCAGAATTAAAAGAATATTTGGGGAGATCATGGCTTATATTCTTAATTTATTAGACAATTCGCCTTTCAATTTCTTCGGCAACTCAAGTGTTTTTTTTTTGTTTTTTGCAAAGTATTAATTATTATATTATGTCCATTAGATGTGTTTAAATTCTAAATTTTAGACTTGGTTTTTTTCTCATTTCCTAGGGATTTAGAGCCAACCAAATTTGACTGCCGTTATAAATATATTATCTGTCATACTCTCAAATTAAAAAAAAAACCAACATTGAATTAGTAATTTTAATTTCTACGTACGTTCTTTCATCGTTGAATCTTTTTTTTCCAAAAAAAGAAAGGTTCAACTCTTGTGCCTTCATCGTTGTTTCAATTAATCAAGAACTGTAACTTCTTACTCCTTTGTTTTTTTTTTTTAAATATAACATATGTTAATCATAACTTATTAAGGAATTTCTAAAAGAATATTATATCAAGAGTGCTTAAATATATATAAGTCATATAATAAAGTCCAAACCCTATATATAATATTGTGAAAGCACAGTCAAATTTGATACGCCAAAAAAATTTCGTTAATTAAATTTGGCTATAATTATATTATACTGGTATAAGTCATGACTTGAGGATTTTTTATATGTCTCGTTTCAAAGATGACCATATCCTTTATTAGAGGAACTAAGTTTCCAAAACTATAACAAGATTTATTTGCACGTCGAACTTATCAACACTTTTAGTCAGACTTTAAGTTATGATCTCATATGTTGGAATTTCATAACCACAAATTAATACCATTCCATTCGTAGCTACTAATTTGTAGAACATTGACCGATGACTTCTCCACATGACTTCTTGGCACGCATACCAAGCAAAATGGCACTTTTAATATATTTTATATAGACAAAGAAAAATTTTAAAGGGCATTAACTCTGGATTAAAATTAAACAACTTTATACATATTTAATATATGTTATACCCAGTGAAACAAAATCAACAGAATAATAAATGAAAGATAAAATTATCATTCATATGAAAAATAATTTATCCTTTTTGTATTATAAATATAACTAAAAAATTTCTTCTCTCTTTATCCTATAAATAGGATCAGAGGAGTATATATATTTATATATCTTTATATATTTTCTCTAGTCCTAAATACAAGAACTAACTGAGGAGTTTAATTTGTTTTGATTATGAATGCAAGGCTTCCATCCATTTTATCTTTTAAATTTATAAATTTTTTCCTAAGCTAGTCTTGTTGATTGCATATAATTACATCGAAAGGATTCTATTAATAGGGCTAATGACTAACAAGGGTATTTTAAAACCTCTACTAAGTAAGTTGTAATTATAAATTTTACTTTTTAAAACAGCGCATGCATCAAACAAACATTAATCCAACAAGAGCATATAAAGAAAATAAACATTGATCCAATAATTAATAATTATTTAAATATTTGTTGCAATTGTGGTGTAATGCAAGGACTCCTAGTCCTTGCATTATAGGATTGCTGTAGCAGACATTCAAACTCATATATATGTTTACCTCACAAAAAATATTATATTATCCCCTCCTAATCTTTTAATAAGAAAATTTTAGGAGGATTCTTATAGTGTTATTTATATCACATACAACTTTTGTCCAAAGCATTTATTAACATTTTTTACCCTCAATAAAAAGAAGTACTCCCTCTAGTCCTTGTTATAAGGGGTCAACAAGCTAATTCACATAGATTAAGAAATGACAGTCATATTATTAAATGTGTTCTAAAAGTATAAAATTTTTCAAACTTACCCATGTAACAAATTTTGAGGAGCTAGTGAAAAGTTATTTACATGAGTAATAATAATTTGTAACTAGGGGTAAACTATAAAAAAAATTCATTAATAACCCTATTGATCCCTTATAACAAGGACTAAAATTTTCTCCTAGACAACCCCTTATAATAAGGACAAAGTGAGTATTTATTATAATAGGACCAAGTATTAAAAGCAGTCAATTATTAAATGATATAACATATTTATTTATTCCAAATTTCCAACTTATTTTAACTATTGCGTAAATCACCCATAAACTTATTCAAATTAGTTATTTGTCCTTATAATAGTGCAATTGATTCTCATGAACAATTAGTTATTTATTTCTTTTAAGTACGGCGAGCTAATCAAGTTATAAATACCCACATAACCAGATAGCTTGAAACATCAACTTGAAACCGATCGAAAGTTTGAGTTCATCTGTAACAACATTAACACAAAAAGATGGTTGCGAGTGCTGAGAACAACAACGTTGCTTTTCTCGAAGCAATGTGGCTGTCAAGTGGTCAGGTTTATCCAGCAGTTTTGAATGCTGCGATTGAGCTAAACCTGTTCGAAATCATTGGACGAGGAAACCCTAACGGCATGTCGCCCTCAGAAATTGCTTCTCAGCTTCCAACTCATGATCAACACCCAGACACTCCCCAGAGACTCGATCGCATGTTGTTTTTTCTGGCAAGCCATTCGCTTCTCAGCTGGTCGAAGCGATTTGATGAAGAAGAAGAAGACGAGAGATTGTATAGTCTCTCTCCCACTGGTCGATACTTAATCTCCAACGATGATGGAGCTTCCTTTGCTTCACTCTCAAAACTCTGTTGTCATCCTGCTTATATCTCAGTCTGGTAAGCATCTGCTTCTTGAATCTTGCGTGTATTAGAGCAATGGTTGGTGGGATATGTAATAATGATTAATTAAGATTTTTAGATATTTCATATATTTAGTTTTTTTAAGGAAGATTTAGAAATATATTTCATTTTAAATTATATTTATTGTTATTTTTTATCATTAAACGAGATAAAATTAAGTTTTTTTTCCCCGAGTTTCTTTTCTTTCTGGTAGAATCTCATAAAAAAAGTTAAGTCCAATTTTGTCAAAATCTATTAAAGTGTTGTTAACAAACTTAACTTGGGATTTAGTAATTTCAAATTTTTTTTGTGAGATTTTTTCTTCCTATATTTCTGATTTTCTCTTTTTTCTCGTTTTTTTCCCTCTCCCTCCTCTCTCTAGCTAGTCTCTCTATCTCTCTATCTCTCTCTCTCTCTCTCTATTCTCCATATTCTTTCTTTCACCTTCTCCGTCCTGAATCAAACTCTCTTTTCTTTATCGTAGGCAAAATTTCAAGCAAGTGATCGAGGTGGATGAGGAGGACTTGTTTAAGAAGGTGCATGGGATGTCTATGTTTGAGTACATGGAAACAGATCCAACGTTCAAACCTTTGTTTCACAGAGCAATGGCGGATATTTCTGCGATGCATATGAGGAAGATTCTGGAAACATACAATGGTTTTGAGGGCATATCAACTCTTGTTGATGTTGCCGGTGGCATTGGTCAAAGCCTCAAAATGATCACTTCCAAATACCCTTCAATTAAAGGCATCAACTTTGACTTGCCCCAAGTGGTCCAACATGCCCCCTCCTACCCAGGTACATAAGCTTGTGTTTGTTTGCCTTTTTAATTATTTCAGAGTATTATGAGTCCCACATCAGCAAACTTACCTTGAAGCAGGAGCGATATAAGGCCTCCTTAGACTTTTCAGCTTTATTGGCTAACTTTTAAGGTGTGGTTCTCCCATAAGAACTCATAATTAAAAACTTTTCTCCCTTTATGTTTTTGAAGGAGTTACGCATGTTGGGGGAGATATGTTCAAAAGTGTCCCAGAAGGCGATGCAATAATGATCAAGGTTATTAACTGGCTCCATATATACCTCAGTGAACTGATGTAATAATCCTTGAATATAATCAAGTTGAACATCATAAATATGAATGGATGTTTGATTTTTGCAGGCTGCGACACATAACTGGAGTGATGAGAAGTGCGTAGAAGTTCTGAAGAACTGCCACAAATCAGTGAAGAAAGGAGGGAAAGTGATATTGATGGACTTGATAATGCCAGAAATCCCAAAGGCAAGTGATGGTGATAAGTATGTGACCATTCTTGACAATGTCATGTTTCTGCAAGCTGGTGGAAAGGAAAGAACTGAGAGAGAATTTGCAGATCTGTGTAAAAGTGCTGGCTTCTCTGGTTACCAGATTGCTGCTTGTGTCTTCTCTACTCTGGGAGTCATTGAGTTCTACAAATAATGCACTAATCACAGAATTTGAAGATGCATGGTCCACTCAATAAATTAAAGCAATTATATATACATGAGGTTTAGGATTCTAGTTGATTATTATCAGCGTGATTTATATATTGTATTGTTGAGGTTTGTGGTCATGAAATTGTGAGAAGAATAAACGTAGTTCGGTTTTCTTATGAATTGAGCTTCATAGGCTTTTCTTTTCCATAACTTCTGCTGATTCTGCAGTAAATTTCTTTTCCACCGTGAAAATCAAACTGTCAATTATTGATTTTGAAGTCACGGGAAGATGACCAGATTCAAATCTTGTGATTAATCAAATGGGAATCGTACGTGGGTAATATCAAGTTCATCAGAGTCAGGCTTCCTTATTCTCTTAGGATGAAACTGGCAAAATCATTAATTTTGCTCCATTCCTCGGACAGAAACTTTCACCCAAAGTGGTTCTTTTTCTTTTAGTTTTTTTTTCCCGTTCTTTTGCCAACAACCCAAAGTGGTTCTACATGAATACCATAATATACTACTTTTGGTTCTTAATATAAGAGTGAGCTTGACTTTTAATTATTTGACCCTAAATATAAGATTCTAATCTATTTTGTCTCTTATATTTATTCATTTTTTTTAAGTAACCATTGTAATAGTTGCACATGTTACATGTTCAATCAAATTGTAGTTCTAACTAATACACATTATTAGCAAGGTATTTTAGGGAACACAACACCTAATTATTACAAATAACTAGCTCAACAAATTTCTTTAATCTCCTTAAATTAGTGAATTAGCTCTTATATTAAATATTAGAGGAAATAGTATAGTATACATATATTATCATAGGCAATATCCATCCTATAGTACTTCTTAAACCAGTGAGTTCCCAAAAGCAAGACGATGAGTACAAAACAGAGGAAGAGGAAGCCAGTCCCCAGTGCTTTTTTCTTTAGAGCCATGAATACTAGAAAGCTACATTGATTGGTTTTTGGGCCAGGCCTATAGGTTGAAATTTCTGGGCCAGAACCTACCTTAAAGTTTAACACTTTGCTGCGATGCCCTATGATGCTGGCATGTTACTGTCTTTGTAGTTTTATCCTGGCCACTCTATGGGTAACATCCTCAGGTTTTACCAATAAAGGTTATGTCTAATAGAAGGAGATAATCTCCCGTCACATAATAAATTAAGGTTCTAATCCCTACTGGGAGAGGTGCCTATATTTAATGCGTGACAGTACTTCGATAGGATTGTCTCCAATAAAAAGATACCTATACTTTAGGTAGGAAAAAAAAACACCCTTAGGTTTTATAGCTTTGATCTTCTTTTATCCTTACGAGTTACTTCAAACTACCAAAAAAAAAGCATACTACTTTAAAATGAATTATATTTCTAAATTTTCCTTGATAATAAAAAACGTTAGTTCAAGACATAATTCACTTTTTTTTACTGTATTTATCATTTTTCCCTCAAATTAATTTATTTAACTTATAAACTAATATATAATTCATATAATATAATGTTATACAGAGTTGTTTTAGCAAACTTATTTTATATTTATTATAATTAATTAATTAATTTTCTCAATGAGACTATAAATAGGATCCAATTCATAATATTAGAAGTTAGTTAGATGAAAAATTTGGTCTAAAATATAAGAGGTTAACAGGTAATTAATGATGGTTTTTCAACTTTCAACCTTTATTATAAGGAGGAGAGAGTTTTAAATGTAGGAGAGGTGAGAGAGAATTTTCTAATCACATTTTTTAATAAAGGTACACTAGGGACAATAACTTTTATCAATATGAAACAAATTTAATGACTTAACTAGCAGCCTGTTTAGTTAAATTACGTGAATAAGGATTATAGGGGTGTTTGGCAACCTCCAAACTATAATTTTAGAAACACTTTTTTACAAAACGAGACAAATTCCTTCACATATTTATTTCGTAAACTGTAAAAACACTTCTGAAACTATAGTTTGGTTTCTATCCAAACACCCTCTATATCTAACCTCGATGCAAAAGTCTGATTTAATTATTTGGTTGTTTTTGTAGTGTAAAAAAAGATTGCATCTTGATATCGGCTGCTTTAAAGGAATTCGGCTAGATCATATGAATGACGATTACACAATGAGAAAAATACATGATTACTCTTAAAAAAAAAAAAGACACTGCTCCATTTGCTCTGCCATCATTCTGATTCCCACAGGCTTCACCTTGAAAGCACCGCCGCCACCATTGAACTCTATTCCCAACATCTTTGTCCTACTTCTCCACCTACTCATGGTCTCTTTTCTTCAGCCCCAACCTCTGCGCACACCTAACCCCAAGACCAAACCGTCCTAAGGATCATTCAACTTTGAAGATCTATTTGTCGCCAAATCTATTCTGGACCAATCACTTCCTCACTCCTCCTTGTTTCTTCGATTTGCAAGATTGAATTTTTTTTTTCCCATAGTTGCTTTTTGCGAATGATTTCTGATTTTGTGGCAATAAAACTGATTTCTTGGCTGATTTTGATGAGGAAGAATGGGAGGCTTTCCCCCCCCCCTATTGTACAAGGACACTTTTGTCTTTTTAATTTCATCTGTGATAAAGTAAATATAAAAAATATACTACCTCCTCCGATCTTTAATATAAGACCTCATTTGATTTTTATTTTGATTTTAATTATAATATCTCAATCCATTTTGTCTCTCATATTTATATATTTTTTCAAGATAGTCCATCTACTAATGGTAGTTCTAGCCAATAAATTTGATTAACAAAGATATTTTAAAGAAGACAACACATGTTTATTACAAATAACTAATTTAACTTATTTTCTTAATCTCCTCAAATTAATCAACTAGTTTTTATAATTAGGACAAGAGATAGTACTTTATCACCCCATGTACCAAACAAACTTGTTATAATCACTATTATATTTCCTACTATTCAGTTAACCAAATGCGCTGTTAATTTTGGTTTGTGAGAGAACTTAACTAATTTATTATATTATGAACGGAAAGATAACTAATTTATTATGAGCCTGTTTGGCTCAACATTTCGAAAGCAATAAGTTTTTTTTTTTTTTTCAAGTACAAGCATGTTTGAAAAATTTGTAGTGTCTGGGTTGGTGATAGAACAATTTGACTTTTGCATAAAAAGTTATAATAAGCTATAAGTAAAAATTAGCTACTCATGACGTATGGCTTTTGAAATACGAAAAGAGAAAAAGTTAAAAAATTAATTAACTAGTTTTTATAATTAGGACAGAAGGTAGTACTTTATTACCCCATGTACCAAACAAACTTGTTATAATCACTATTATATTTCGTACTAAGTTAGAAATATATTTTTATTTTTAAATATGCACTTATAATAAATGATTAAAAAAAAGAAAATATATGAGATCAACAAAAGCTTAAAAATAATTTGAAATTATTATATTATGTAAATTGATAATTTTTTAATTTTTTATTATTTAACAAAGTCTCACTCATTTTGGTAATTTTACCAACTAAAATTACTTATTCAATTATAATCCAAACAACTTATTTTCACAAACTAATTTTTATAAAATTCAACTCAAACACAATTCATATAACCCAATTTAATTTTTATCCAATCTAATTTTTTCAAAATTTAAATTGATAATAAACTATTTTTTAAATTACTAATCCAAAAGGACTCTATATATATAAAGATGTGCTCCGTATTAACCCAAATAGACTGGGTCATATTCCATGTCCCAACTCTAAAGGCACATCCGAGAAAATAATGATGTGATGTATATCGAACTCTGGAAAGAGTGGCCATATTATTAATGCTTCATTAAAGTAAACATTTGTGATCCGTAGCTTTCATCCTTCTCAGATCCCACGGCCACCAAAAATTTTAGGTGACTGTTATTTTCTTTCTTTATTTATCTCCCGTCAACAACCCTTTCTTTTTTTTTTCAAACCAGAAAAAATATAAGCACATACAAATAATGCAATTGCTCGCCGTTATTAGCTGTGTTCAGAAATTTCCATTAAATATTTGACTAAATGTGCAAAGAAATTATGAACGATTAATGAGACCATACGTTAATTTCAAAATATTTTCAAACCCTCAATTATTAAAAATAAATTACCCCGAATTTCTTAACTTCTAATACGGAATTCACTAGTTACGGTTCCAAAACAAATAAAAGAAAAGATAATACGATTTCGATAAAAACTTAAACAAATATGCGCAGCCTATTATTTACTTAAGAAAATTGCATAATATTAAAAACTAAAAGACAAAATTAATAATTTCATTGCGTTCTATGAAAATATTTGGTTTGATTATATAACAAGAAAATCAGAGTGAATCTCATATTATGAATATATTATTTAAAATTTTAAAAATAACTAATTTAAATTTTAAATTAGCTAGTAGTTGACTAATTTGGAGAGATTAAAAAAAGAAGTTAAGTTAGTTATTTGTAATAAATATGTGTTGTCTTTCTTAAAATGTCCTTATTAATCAAGTGTATTAGTTAGAACTATTATCGTTAGAATAATTATCTTGGAAAAAATATACAAATATAAAAGACAAAGTAAATTAGAGTCTTATATTTAGGACCAAAATAAAAATTAAACAATGTGTTATATTAAGGATCTGAGGTAGTACTTTTTATTATTATATACTCCTTCTACTATTAAATATAAGGCACTGTCTCGAAGAAATCTTTAACTATAAGGTACTCCTCCGATCTTTAATATATGACCCAATTGTTGAGTTGGTTTTTGTTCTAAATATAAGACCAATTTCCTATATTTATTAATTTTCTCTAAATTACTTCTATGGATACTTCCTCAACCATAATCAAGTAGAAGAAAAAAAAGGGTATTAAGAAAGATAATTATGGTATTTTAAGAAAAACGTGTTACATTTCTTATAATTAACTAACTTACCTAACTTTTTTAATCTAGTCAAATTAGTTAAATGGGTCTTATATTAAAGACAAGAGGAGTAAGTTATTTAGAGAATTATCAATTACATCTTCCAGTTTTATTTTTACATATTAGATGTCGAGAAAGAAAGGGTCCCTTGTGGGTGCTCTCAAGTCCCACATCGGATGGATGTGTGAGTTAGTGTGTATAAGTAGGACATTCGGGCTATTTGGGTACCACCCGCGTTAAGTGGTTTTTCCTTCAACCTCTGGTCCAAAAAAAAAGCCTAGTGTGCGAGCAAGCCCAGTAAAAACCGAGTGTGGGAGCACCTTGTGCTTGCTTGGGGGGGTCCCTTGTGGGTACTCTCAAGCCCCATATCGGATGGGTGTGTGAGTGTGTTAGTGTGTATAAGTAGGACATTCGGGCTGTTTGGATACCACCCGCGTTAGGTGGTTTTCCCTGTAGCCTTTGGTCCAAAAAAGATGTCGAGAAAGAAAATGCACGTGAAACACATTTGAATAGGGTTAGAATTGAATTTTCCATCCTGGTCAAAAAAGAATTGAATTTTCTGTTAATTTAAAGTAAATTTGATGAATTAATGCTTCTCCTTAATTTGAGTGGTTGAAAGTAATTTAGGACTTGTTTGGTATCTTGTTTTGGAAACAATTTTTAGTTTTTTAAAACAGAAAAATCAAAAAAACTTGTTTGGTCAGTTGTTTTTAGTTTATTGTTTTAAAAAACAAAAAACAATAACAAGTTTTTAAAAACTAAAAAACCAAAACAATTTTTTTCTGTTTTTCTGTTTTTGTTTTTATGTTTTTTATTTTTTGTTTTGAAAAATTTTGAGAAATCTTATTTTCTTCTCACCTACTATCCATTACTTATTATTATCCATCACAACTATCATCTAGCAAGTATGGCTTTTTATGAGTTTTTTTTTTCAAACATGATTTTTAAAAATTATTATCCAAACAAATTCTTTTGTTTTTTGTTTTCAAAACTTGTTCTAAAAACAATTTTATAAAATTGTTTTGAAAACAAGAAAATAAAGAACAAAAACAAACAAGCCCTTATATTTTCCAGATATGGGAGTAAGTAACTCAAAGCACAGAAAAAAAGTTTTTCTTAATCCCATTTATACGTTAATTTTTAATATAAATATATTATTTTGTCCTTTATTTATTATAGTATAAATATTTATTTTTTTAAAATATAGATTATATACCCCTCTCAATTTTCATTATAAGGTTTAAATAACTACTCTATGGATAACAAATAATTAATTAAAAATAATAAATAATTTAGAAATAGGCCTTTGTTTTTAAATATGCAGTTATAATCAATGAGAAAAAGGATAAAAAATATGTAGAAAAATGTGATAAAAGAGAAATAATTAAGATAACATTGAAAAACATTAAATGTTAAGAGAAACTCAAATTAAAACTTATAAAATGAATTACACCCATTTTAAATTTGAAACTTATAAATAAAATCAAAATGAGTATTAAATAATAATAAAATTAAAAAGTTATTATATTTTAATAAAAATTAATGTAGTTTAATTTTTTAAATTTTAATAAAATTGACCGGAGAAAATGCTAGCACCACATCTATCTATCTATCTATTACTATTATAAGGGAGATGTCTCCGCAAGTGTATCTAGCAGTGCAACAAGTGGCACAACGAGGAGAGAGATAAATACCTTAATTTTTTTATTTGTTTTTAAATAATTAGTCCTCTCTTTTGCAATGTAATAAATCAGTCAATATTAATTTGTTGTTAACTGCAGATTTCAGTTACCCAACATTTTGTTTCTAAGTATTTTGATTTAGCTAGGTTTTTTCGAAAATTGTAACCGTTGGTATTTAAGAATTTGATTTAGCATGTTTTATTTTTTTCTCCCGAAAACATGTCACTACTGTTATTTTTTACCGAGAATAATTATGTTATTTTTAAACTAATAATTATTAAATTTATTTGTCCTGATTGAAATAAATATCTAATTGATAACTTTGTTTTGGAGAATAACAGCGGATCTACATGCAAAAAATAAAATGTTGATTATTATCCTACTATTTATCCCATATGAAGAATTTCAAAATTCAGAAAAATTTTCATTATTTTGTTTCAATGTTGTTTAGATTGTACTCCACGTGGATCCGTGATTGATGTTTTAGGGGCCGTTGATATTTTTATGTCCGATATATATGCCACGAATTTCAATCAATACATATTATAATGGGCTTGAAGGTGGTAAGTGCCTAACGCTATGTTTGGTACAGGATTTTTGGAGGGGAGGGGAGGGGAGGGGAGTTTCTTCCCTCTCCTTGTTTGGCTGGTGTAATTTTTTAGGAGGGGAGGGGAGCCCCTCCTCTTCCCTCGTTTGGTTAAGATGTTTTTTAAAGAGGGGAGAGATTCTTCTCCCCTCCCCTTCCCTTCTAGCCTCCCCTCCAAAAGTGGGGTTTTTTGGAGGGGAGATGAGAGATAATATTTCAATTCCTTATATACCCTTTTGATTTGTTAATCTCTAATCAGTCGTAAACATTTCTACATAAAAGAGTTTTTTTGAGCATCTAACAAGAGGTTATTAAGATAATTGTCTCCAAAATTAGTGAGCATTTGTAAACTTTTTTTTTTTCTCTTCTTCTAATTCCAAGAGGTTGTTGGTATTTTCTTTTACCTTCAAGGTCTTTTCTCTGATTGAAATCTATCACTCGTGACTTTTTATCTTGATATTCTATAAGTGTGTGACTATGTCTTGTAAATCAAAATTAGTGAATTGTATTATATATATAGTTATATTTTAACAAAATAAAAAAGTGAGAAAATTCATTTAAATTTTATGAGGCTAAAATAGTCAATTTTTTATTAGAACAAAATAAGGTATTATTAAAACTGTTCCCTCCCCTTCCCTCCATTCAATCCAAATAGGAGATCATTAAAATCCCTCCATTTCCTTCCCCCTCCCTCCCCTCCCCTTTGTAGCTACCCTTCCCTTTCCTCCCCTCCCTTTCTCTTGATTAAAATCCCTCCCCTCTCCTTCCTTCCATCGAGCCAAACACAGCGTAAGTGGGGAGCTTGTAATCGTGTCTCCGATGGTCTCGCTTTAGTGTGAGTGCTTCCCACGGTACCCATGTTTTCATTATAAAAGGCCATGGGTAGTTTTTTCATAATAAGTAATAGCCACTCTCCAAATTAATCACTGATTAAGGGGTTAGGAGTTCATATTATTTTAAATGACAAAAATAAAACAAGTTATCAAGATATTAATTTATTCCCTTGTATATATATGACAATAAAAAATCCTTATAGGTATTAGTGTTTTATACTTAAAACTCTCTATATATATTACCTCAGGATATGTAAGAGAGGTATGCTTGTATATGTTTAAAAAATATCGCTGGATTTATTAGGCATTCTTTAGCTTAGTTATATTTTTGTTTTGCGCCCCACTATCTGAAAATCCGCTGCCCGTAATGTTCATTTTCTTATTGTAACCATAGATGAATTTTTTCCTATATAAAGAGGAGGAGCCCATAGATTTTTTCCCGTTAGTAAATTACTCTTGTTGTTACTGCACTATCCATTTTCTCCCAGTGTTCACATGGCTTCTGCATTCGATTTAGTTCGTGCTATTAACCTATGCAGACAAAACTAGAGAATCAAAGTTCGTGCGGTTTGATTATGGACTATGCCGAGACGCTACTCTCATGAAGAGATATCATCCATGGAAAAGGGATGAGGATGTAAGTGTTTTATTGATTAGTTTAGGCATGTTACTTCTTGTGTTCTAAGAGTTATTTTCTTACAGGGTGACATCATTCATGTTACAGTTAAGACTGTCTTCCTTCCATGATATCGCAAGAATTTTGAAGAGGGAAAAACGTATGTGGTGTCGTATTTTTATGTTTCCCTCAATACAAGCTCGTACTGAACCACTGATCATCCATACTGAGCAAACTTTATTTTTTCTACTTCCGTTCGACCATGTGCAAATAATGGCAAAATAAACAACCTTGGTTTTGGATTCCGTTCATTCTCTAAAATATTATCTGATCAGTTCGATGATCGATATCTAATTGGTAGGCTATTATATAAGTGTTGGATATGTGATTATTATGTTAAAATTATTTGTAACGAGCTAACTCTATATTTTCTTTTGTACATATCATGGGGTTACTAACTAGGATAGAAGAAAAAGAAGAATGCAATGTCAACAGACACACACAGTTCAGGCTTGATGTAGAGTTATTGGATGAAGGGTATGCTCTTATTCTAAGTCTATTTCTCCCAATTCAACCAACTTGATGATTAAAAACTTAGGTTTAGAGTGAATTTTTTTTTTTGTTTCTTTCATTTTGACAGGAAGGAAAAACTAGAGTGTACATTGTGGGGAATACTATTATAAGAGAGGGATCTCCGCAAGGCCATCTAGAAATGCAACAAGTGGCAGAATGAAGAGGGAGATAAATGCATCAATTTTTTAATCGTTTTGAAACAAAGAGTAATCTCTTTTACTATTTAATAAATCATTTAATAATTGTTTGATTACTACATATCTTGGTTGCCCCACGTTTAAGATCATCCACCATGGAACGAGGGTAGATAGTTTCATTATAAATAATTTCAAAATTGAATTCAATTTATAGAACTGTTTATGTATGACAGCAAAAAAATTAAGATCCCATGTTTCAAATTTATTTTTAGTTTTTGATTACAAATAATTTTGAATGTGGGCAGTTTTCTAAATATATGCCAGCTGATAAATTAAAACATGATCCTTTTAGAGGCGAACATGAACAGTTTTTTGGACCAAATCATGCTTATATCATGCCACGTGGTGGGCTTTCTTCAAAAACAAATAGAATAAAATTTTTATATTCAAAAAATTCAGATATCATGTTACAAATTTATTTTTAATTTCCTGATCTTAAATAATTTTGAAGGTGGACAGTTTTTTGAATATATGATAGCTGTTAAATTAAAAAATTATCCATTTTAACGGTGATGAACGTGTGCAGTTTTTTTTATTACAATTAAATGAAGTAATATTTTTTGTTTAGTAAATATATGATAGGTGTTAGATTAAAAAGTTATCCACATTGTCTCGTATTTCTATGTTATGGGCAGTTTTCTGATTTCAAATTAATATTTTATGTTTTAAATTAATTTAATTAATATTTTAAATTTTGAATTAAAACTAATATTTCATTAAAAAGTGACAATTGGTTACTCTTTGGGTTCAAATTAGTATTATTTTAAATTATATTTAATAATCTTTCAAATATTAAATTAAAATTAATATTTCATAAAACTAAAATTAAAATTTATGGATTAAAAAAGTATGAATTTACAAATATATTTATACAATCAGAGGAAAAAAATAATTGAATAGTCTTATGTGCCTGCGTTGTTATGTTTTTGGGTAGAATTTTTTGAGGATGGTTAGTCTTTCAGATTTCAAATTAATATTTTATGTTTTAATTTATATTTAATAAATATTTTGAATTTTAAATTAAAATTAAAATTAAAATTTCATAAAAACCAGCAGATTTCTAAAATAAATAATAGTGCCATGTCTCTGAGTATGCCACGTTGATCGCTCCAGTGAGAGGGCTTCATGTCTATGATCATGGGTAGTTTCGTGCGTTTGTAGGCTCTAGAATGGGGGAGTTTTGGTTTCATTTGAAGCGATTGTGTGATGATGGTTTAGAGAAGTTACCCGCAAGTTCTTGTGAGGCCAGAGATAGATTCTCAAATTCACGCATTTCATATTCAGTTGAGGAAGGGATGATATTGATGGCGGTTTACAAAGGCGCGTGCTCATGGTGGCAGGGGTTCGTATGAGGTATTCAATCGTCAGAGTTCAAGAACATTGGCGCGGTATTTTCTTAAAACCATTGTGACCATGATTCTTACAGATAAAGGGTCAGTTTCAGTTGATTTCTTGCTCAGACTCCTTCGGATTTCGAACCATTTCAGGGTCTCCCATGTTACCTGGACAGAACTGATTAGATGAGCAAGCCTGTAATTTGATGAAGCAACTATGGGTGACTTGCCTTATACTTCAGCATCATCAATAGAGTTGGTTTTAGCAGTGTTGGGAAGTTACTTGAAGCTTTGGAAAAGAATGTCTCCTAATCCTGCAGATAACTGCCACTTCTTAAGATCAATTATACGTGTTGAGAAGCTCATTGAATCATATCTTTAGGTGATTGCAAGGGATGATAATTTGCCAGTATCAAAATTTTTGGCCCTTGTTGAAGCTCTTCAAGATATTGCAAGGTTACAGCATGATGATCTCTACCCAGCAATAAACATCTATCTTAAGGTAAATTTTTTAGGCTAATTTCATTTTAGTCGTCTATAAAGAGGACTTGAATATCAAAATAACCCCTTGAAAACAAATTCTATTTTTCCAGAATTGCATTTTTAAAGATTAATTCAAGCGGAATTAAAAGAAATATAAAGCTTTTGAGAACAAAAGTTGGACAGAATATCTTGGGGATTATCTTTGTAGGATTATAATAGAACTTAGGTGGAAGCTTTAAATTTTCTGGGCTTTTAAGAACCCCTTGCAAACTGAAAACATATCAATATATTTTGAGGACCTTTGATGCCCTACTTAGCCCCATTGTGTTTTTGACTTTCTTTTATTTGAATCAGTATTTTTATCCATAGAGAAAAAAGTGCAAACACTCGGAGATCAAGCAGCTTTAATTTCTTCTTTGATAAAACAAAAAGGAACCTTTTTACTCTCACTTCGGTGTACTCATTCATCTTACTAAAATTGTTTAAACAAGAGCTCAAATACACAGAATCAAGTTGTGAATTGTTGAATATACTTTCAAAGTCACAAAGATATGTAGCTATTTATGTAGGCATATATAAATTATGAGACACTTAAAAGGTCAGAGAGCTCAAACCCTCTCTTTATTTTCCTTCCATCAATTACTTCTTAGCATACTGAACAATACTTGTGAGAGGTAGGTCCATCACGTTATCCATTGCCTGTTGTTATGTGTGAGTAGAAGTAACTATATGAGAATTTAGAGATTCCATCCCTTGTGATTCTTTTATAGACTTTGTATAGGGTGCTATTCGTAAGGGATATCATGGCATGTTGGCTTATTTGTATGCCCATTAATTAGCTCACTTGCCATGATTGAAAACATGGCTCTAAGATGTTGAGTAGTGCATTATTTTTCTATTTTTTTACAGAAACAAAATTCGTGACACATCCATACACATAAGTCACCTTATATTCCATATATGAGTTTCTAATTCTAATTCCTCCTTATCATCACAAATCATGCCACATATATCGGATGGAAGCAATTATTTATTTATACAAGTAGTTTTCGGTGGTTATGTAATTTCAATTTCGATTTAAGAACATGGAGACTATGTTGGATTTCAAATTCGATTATGCTGACCATGATGTGGAGTACATATTTTCAATTTTGCATTAATTTCTTAGTATTATTTAGTATTAATTTTGCATGGAAGTGAGTTTAGATTCTATTTTAAATTATTATAATTTAACTAATAAAATCAAATAGATATTGGTGATAACTAATTAGGAAGTGTTTAGTTGTTTAATATTTATATATTAAAAATTTTAATTTTGAATAAAACAGATACAGGAATTTAGAATTATAATTATCTATGTATGCATATTATTTTTTTTTTTGGCCATAAACAAAATTGGTTAACATGGTTGGTTTTAGAAATAAATAAAAACTAGGGATAATTAATTTGAAAGTCCTTATGGTTTTATTCAATTTTGAATTAAGTCCTTGAGTTTCTTTTTCTTTTTATTGGGTCCTTTAAGCTTTTTCTGTTAAATATGTTAATCCCTGTTGTTAAATAAAAAACAACACTGTTAAAACTTCCGTTAAAAAGCACAGCAAGCGTTTTCTCCATCTAAAACAACTCGTTCTATCTCCTTCTCCGATAGCCTTTTCTCTCCCCTCTCTGCATTTGCCTGCCTTATTAAGTTGATCCCTTCTCACACCCCAACACATACACATATATATTAGTAACCCACAATTGTCCATCACTGAATATGACAACCCCCATCCTTCCCCTCTCTCCCCTCGCCTGTGTCCATCGTCCCCTTTGCCATGTCCTCATCTCTCTATTTCCTCTTTTCTCTTTCCTATCTCTCTTATCTTCCCATCCACCACTTAGCTTTCATGACATAACCTCAAAAGCCAGCAACCACTTCTCCTTGCTTGATAACATAGAATGTCGGCCAAGTGACCTTTCTCTCTCAACTTTAAATTTTCCATTTTCGATGAGGTGACCCCACCCCTGGCTACTCCATTTCCAGAATCCTCAAGATTTCCAACACATTTGGTCGGAGGTTTGGATGTGATTAAGTGCAAGATTTTCACCTGTAGGGGTTCAACTTGTTGCTGATCAAAAACTGGCCAATGTGATAAAAGTATTAAAGAATGATAAAGAGTAGTTTATTGGTGAAAGTTATCTTAAAAGAAAACTGAAGCAAATTATCAGCTTAGCTTTCATCATGGGGAACAAATAAAAATTGATTGATAAGAGGTAACATGGCCGAAGAAGAGGGATGTTTAAATTCGAGTGAGAAGAATGTTATTAGGGGACATCAGCTTAATACGGTAGACAAATGCAGAGAGAGAATAAAGGTTTTCGGGGAAGGAGATAGAAAGAGTTGTTTCACATGGGAAAGAGGTTTGCAGTGCCTTTTAACAGAAGTTTTCACAGCATTTTTTTAAATTTAACAGCAGGGATTAATGCATTTAACAGAACAAACTTAAAGGACCAAATAAAAATTAAAAAAAACTCAAGGACTTGATTCCAAATTGAATAAAACTAGAAGGACCTCGAAATTAATTATCCCTAAAAACTATAAAGATTTTTTATTTATATTTAATTTATTATCATATTTATGTAACCCATATCCGATATTTATGCTTTGTGGTTAGAGTCATGATTTAACTAATATTGAGATGAGAGCGAACACAAGGTCCAAGGAACAGCATTAGCTGTGATATGGGAATGGATGCTTTTAACCTAAGTTTTCTGATTTTAAATAATTATTTTCATCATAAAATATATTTATTCATAGTTAGAGAGAGAAAAATAAGTTAATAGCATTTAAAGAGACTTGCATGCAATGTTGTTTCTTCAAATTTTTAATGCTTAGAGTTCATTATTATATTTACAACAAAAAAATTTAATATTTATTTTACATTTTAGATTTGGAATAAAAATCTTGAATAAATAATTTAAATTTTAAATTAAGAATAACCTAAAAATCAAATAACTATATTGTATGATCTCATTTTTTATTTTAAATATACATATAGGATCTTGTATTTAGAATAGGAAGTAATAACTAAGAAAGAATGAACACAGGTCCATCCAATAATGATTTCTAATTTACATTGTTGATAGTAGTGGTCAAATGAAATTATACGGGTGTATTTTAAATCTCGAATTGAGAAAAATCTAAAAATTAAATAATTATATATATATATATATAAGTGGATACCTGGTCTTCCATCAAAATTGAGTGCTTCAATCATGTTTATACATAATAATATTATAAGTGAAGTCAATTGGTTTTTGGAATGACATATGGTTAATTGTGATTATATTAGCAAACATGTTATAAGAGCACATATAGAACATTTAAAATCAATGATGCTCTAAATATTTTGAAAATAATGGTCTTAAATGATAGAAACGTCACAAAAAAAACCTTTCAACGTTACTTACAAAGAATTTTTTATAACCTTATATCTCGAGCATGTATATGAATTTTCTTTTTTGGTGACATAAGCATATCTATCAATTTAACTAATCACTATATAGTGATTGAACTTTTTATGCTATATGAAGAAATACTAATTCACACCGTGCATTGCACAGGTACTGTACTAGTTTTGTTAAAATTTTGTAAAACTGGCAGTATCTAACAGGCTCCAAGACTCGTGCAAGAGATGCAAAGGTTCACGAGCAAGGGTTGTTTGAATTGTCTTAAAAATATTTTTAAAAACACTTTTTTGAAAATCTAAATAAATTTTTTTATATATTTATTTTATATGCTATAAAAATACTTTTAAAATTATGA
The DNA here is from genome assembly GCF_004799145.2 of Neltuma alba. Lineage (NCBI taxonomy): Eukaryota > Viridiplantae > Streptophyta > Magnoliopsida > Fabales > Fabaceae > Neltuma > Neltuma alba. Next base: position 149,730 of record NW_021635764.1, read on the forward strand.
TTTTGTTTCAACCCAAACAATTTTAGAAAAAAGCTCATCTTCCGGTCTGGTTTTAATAATTTTATCCAAAATTTATGGGTTATGGTCACAACGAGGCAATCATCCCTGGCTTTTCGTGTCTGAAGCTGCGAATGCCACTTGTTGGATTTGGATGTCCTTCGGCTGGCCCCACCGCTGACATCTTTTGTCTTGCTCGGTACATCCGCCATGATTCCGTGAGTTCCGTCGCCACACAAATTTCCTTTTCTTCGCGCTGAAAATTTCACTCTTAGTCAGTTTCGAATTCCCATTCCGAGCGAAGGACTCATAAATCCTTCCTTCTCATGGATTGCGCAAACTCCAATGCCTCCCCTTCTGATGCCTACTGGCTTCTGCTCACCTCCCTCTCTTTGATCCCCTTCTGGCATTACTTAATTGCTGCCGCCATTGCTTTTATTGCATTCGTTTACAATTTCTTGGAGTTTCATCTCCTCGAAGATTTTTTCTCCGGTTTCAGAGGCTCTCCCGTGGGGTTAACGTACAACTCTTTCTCCGAAATCTATGATGGGGTGGTTTCCAAGTGTTCGCTTCTCCATGGGAGGTATGGCTAAGCTTATCTTGGTTCGTTTTCTTTTTACTCGATATCCTGGGTATCAATGCCTGGAATTTGAGTGCTTCTTGCTGATTGGAATAATCTAGTTCTTCAGGTATTTGCCGACGCTCTGGCTTTCAAGCCCTCATTTGCAGACTTGTTTTTTGAATTTTTTCGGAAGGCCCCCCGCTTTCAAGTACAAAAGGTTGCTATTTTACTTTCCTTTCCGCTCTGTTTTTGTCAATGTGCTTGTGCATTTGTAAGGTATACTGTATTTGATTGAGAAAGCATTTCCTTGCAGCGTTGGTTTGTCTAAATTTTTGTTCTCATTCATGTACTGTTAGTAATATGGAAGAATTTGATACATGCATTATTAAATTAAGTTGTTGACAACTGGCTGTTGGTAATTTTTTGAATCTTGCGTTTTCTTTCTTTCTCCGGAGTAAGCCGAGAAACAAAGTACATCAGAGAGGCAGTAGTAAGCAGCGACATAGAAATAACAACCAATGCATTGAAAACAAAGTCATATGGTGTTCGATATGCATGTAACATGCATACCGTATATGATAGCCGTATATGATATAACACTTCAAATTACATTTAAACATTAATGATTCTTGCATCACAATGTATTTATTGGCTCTTCTCTTGTATCCATATTAATATCTCTTACCTTCTGGTAGAGTCTCTATATTTTATTGATGGTTTCATGTAAAAATTGCTCTTATTTTCTTACAGACAATTGTATAAAACTTCTGATGGTGGAACCATTGCTTTGGACTGGTTGAGGAGCTCTGACGGTATATATGAAATATTTAATAAGCGACTAGTGTTCTAATGTTGAATGTACACGTTTGGTTTATTTATACATAGTATGTAAATCAACAAGCCCATGTCTTTATTACTTTCATGACTCCAGGTTAATTAATTTCTGACAGCTTTACCATTTGGTTCTTGTCATATGACATGTTATCTGATTTATTCGTTGTAAACTTAATGTTACTTTTTATGTTAAATTAGAGCATAAATTCATTTTAATTTATTTTATTTTATATGTGTTTTTGTATTTGATTGTTTTCCAGTGTCTCATGGTGCTCCCCACGGGGATGATGCTGTTCCTAGAGATGACCCCACTCCTCTTGTTGTTGTAATTCCCGGCCTAACAAGTGACTCTTCATCTGCTGTAAGTAATGTTATGTATCCTTGTTACTATAACTGTGTTATTGCGTAAATCCTCTCTCCCTTACCATTTAAAATGCTTAATCTTTATTTATTTATTCTTTTAATGGTAGAACAGGATATTTATTTTATATTATAGTGACATCTTATGGTGTTTTGTCTGTAGTATCTCAAACATCTTGCGTTCAGTACAGCAAAGCAAGGGTGGAATGTAGTTATCAGTAATCACCGAGGTCTGGGAGGTGTTTCAATTACGGTTAGTCTTTCTTCAAGCTGAGAAATTTGGAAGACATAACCCAAGTACTGCAAATAGTCACAAAAATAATTTTCTGGTTAAATCATATTTGCCCATATGCGTGTTAATTAGACCTTGGTGCTCCCCACGGGGATGATGCTGTTCCAAAAATAATTTTCATGATGTAATTGCCAGTATATATATATTTACATGCATAGGTCTGTGATGCAATGCATATGTGATTTATGTGTAAGTACAGAAATGGGCCTGCCATGTTGCCTTTTGTCAAAATTAATTTTTCTTAATTTTTAAAATAATATATCAAATGGGGCCATGGCTTTCGGATGCAAGCAATAAGGTTGGCCACCGTACCAGAGTAAGAAGAAAACAGGCAGGTGACTTTACTATTACAACTTCTAGTAACCCTCCATTGGAGAACTGCCTGCCCTTAATCTGGAGATAATGGTTGTCAATTCTCTTCCCAGATCAGGAGTTAAAAAGGTCTGTGTAATGGTAATAGAGCTTAAGCTAGAATTCATACATGTCAAAAAGTTGCACGAAATTTATGTTTAGCCTCAAGTAAACCATGAAACAGAGATGACTTCCTTCTTTTCTGTGAAGGTTTGAAAAAGAATTAGCAAAAATTAAGTAATACTGGATGGATTGATCAAACCAGATCAGTTAGCTGGCTTGAAGCTGGCTAGTTTGCAGTAAATGTATTCTTGTCTTAAGTCTTGACACTTAATGGGTTTCAAGGCATTGATCTATAAGCCATCTCCTCATTCCCATCCTTGACAAAGGGCTTAACTTCTACTGCGATTAAGATCAATATGGGTGAACTAAAATATTTAGAAAGTTAATGCAGAAATGTACCGGTCTCATCACTGTCACTTATGCTAACTTGGTGGTTTCAGAGGTTCTTTATGTCATTGTGACACTACTGAAACTGAAGATTAGTTATACCAAAAAAAACTGAAGATTAGCTGAAAAATTGGTTAGCATGTGTTGTGGAAATGCTTTGATCACTCAAACACAAGCTTTCTCTTGATCACTAACTCCCGTCCCACATTATAGTGATTCTTTATTCATTACTTTACTGTTGTTTGAAAGGGGAGATATGTTCTTTTCTTCACTTATTTCCTCCACCCCCCCCCCCCAAAAAAAAACTGTTAAAACATATATGTCATGGGAGAACTTGCTCTCTTATGTGTGTGTAAGCAACACACACATGCGGCCCCTCACTCCCCCCCCCCCCCGGTTTTTTGTGATAACTAAACTGGATAAATCTGATCTGAATACAGAAATCCATGCTCTAAAAGGATGACAATTCCTAGTTACATAAATGAGGATGTTTATTAGACTTTCAGGTGATAAATTAGTTAGATAATTTTGAACCTATAGATCAAGGAGATCATGGTCATATCATATTATTCTTTATCTGCTGGCTTATTCTCACAATTAATTAGTATGAATTATCCTTGGACTATTGATCAGTTTCTCAACACTTCCAAATAGAATAATGGACGAATAAATTAAAGAAGTAAAGGCTAGCCCTTATGAGAGTGGACATTCGGTTATGATTTTGTTTACCTTTGTACATCATGATCTCGCATCTTGTTAGGTCCAAACATAGCTGAAATAGTAAATGATTGGGCTGTAATGCGTTTTTTCTGCTATGAGTATTCCTTTGAAGTGTTTTGATGCAAAGATGCATTTGTTTTTCTCTATTAATGCCTTCTTTTTCATTTCAACCTTTGCAGTCTGATTGTTTCTACAATGCTGGATGGACTGAGGATGCCCGTGCAGTGATTAGGTACCTACATGAAGAGTATCCCCGGGCTCCCTTGTTTGTTGTTGGAACTAGTATTGGTGCCAACGTTCTTGTAAGTTTCATAGCTCAAGTCTTATATCTTAAAGTTTCATGTTTGAGCGTTAATTTAAAATTTTGTATATTTACATACACCTATATCAAGTTGAGTTCTCAACACATTAATGATTGAGTTTGGAAGCTTGTGATCTCGATTTTTGTTATTGTGCCATTTATAGCAAGGAGCAAGGAGCTTCTAAAAACAAAACATGCTTTTTTTTTTTTTAACACTCGTATATGAAGTGTTACTCCACTGTATATTTTTTCTTTTTTTTTTTTGGGGGGGGGTTGGTTTAGTTCTAGAATTTGATTCATTTAGCTATATATGCATGATTTATCTCAATATATTGAAATTTGTTGCTTAATAGCATGCTTCTCTACTTGCTCATATAACTTTCCCTGCAGCTTTGTTATAAACCACACATATATCAATTTCGCACATGTTAAATCTTTCTTGCTTGAATAATTATTATTAGTGAACTAAACTTCTCTGGCCTTCCACCATTGCCTTAAACACAAGATCAAAATATAAGAATTAAAAGATAAGGGAAAATTGCAAAAAATCCTACTGGTTTCTTATCTGCATGCCTCCTTTCCTCTGCCTACCAAATGATTGGATTTTTATTTTGATCTTATTTTGAAATCAATATAGCTTTTTGGGAAGTCGTTTGTTCACAAATTTTTTTTTTTTTTTTAAAAATCTAATATTTTAAGCTTTATCTCCGGAACTGATAAATTTTGACTGCTTTATGTTTATGCTTCAATTTGATCACAATAATTAATTATGGTCATTGAAACATGCTCCATTTACTTTCTAAGCTGCATGCAAATTAGGATTTATACATAGTTAATGTACTCATGTTCAGTCATTGTTAACCTATATAATTTGAATATGTATGCAGGTAAAATACCTTGGTGAGGAGGGTGAAAATATTCCCGTGGCTGGGGCTGTAGCTATTTGCTCTCCTTGGGACCTTTTGGTTAGTCTGTATCTTGAAATTAACTGCATCTTAATTTGGCATTTCAAATAGGAAGGAATTAGTTTGATATATGAACTTAGCAAAGCAAATTTGATTGTTTCCTAAGCTGCACATTCTACGCGTCTGATTATTGTTGATTTCCAGTCAAAGTTACACGTCTCTAGCTTCTTGAGATGTCTACATTTTCTACCAAAGCCCTTGCTATGCCTTGTGAGTTTATCCTTCCAACAATCTAGATTACTTCATAAGCAGGTGATCTCTAGCTCAAATGAAACAATAGTATGGTTTATCATGGATATTGCTTTTTAGATGAAGGGAAACTATTCCTCTTTTTTCAGCTCTTACTCAGGGAAGAAAATAGAGAAGACCTTTTATAGGTTTCATGAGACACTGGATGATATCTAAATGGACAGAGAACTGATATTATTTTAATCTGAGCTCTCTTTCACAAATAAAGATGAATATAATGGTTTGTTATCTAAAAGATTACTCTTTTCTCAATTTGTCCTCCAGAGGTTAAGGCGCTCAATTTAGTCTCTAAAAGACAACTCTCCTCTCATTTGGTTGTGATAAAGCCTCTGAGAGGCCTAAGTCTGTCCCACAGACTGCTGAGATTCTTCTTATCCTACCCACAGCCCCACAGCCCCTCCGTACATTACTGATGATGCAGCGAGCTATTTATTTGATGATTCTAGAATGTTAGAGTATTTTTTATTGAGTAACTTGCAGTCTTCTCGGAATAAGTAACTCACATACTAAACCGGTTAAAAAAGGATATTTGATTTTATACTCAATTTACACTTTTTATTTTTAGTATATTTTTCCATCAAGATTTCAAATTCTTATTTTATACCCAAGTTTTGATATTTTTGTTTTGATTTCTGTTTCTTTTGAGTTTGATTTCCCCTGGCTGGAGCCCTGACGGGTAACAGAAGGCCCTTCTATAGATCTTTCTTGCTTGAACAAGAATTATTTTTACTCATCTTCTTGTTACTTTTGAGTCTTTTGCATCATCTGTATCTGTCAAGTCTTCCCTGAAATTTGCGTTACTGGATTTTTTTTATTGATGGTGGAAAGTCAAATGAGTGCCTGTACAATTTAGAACATCATTAAATTTTGTGTACGTAGTTTGATTTTTGTAGCTTATCGCAATTTGGAAAGCAAGGTAGAAAACTCTTGCGCATATTTCAATTTAGAAACATATGAACATGATAGAAGGCATTGGAAAGTTAGAAGGCCCCAGATACCCTTCAACATACTAATCATATGTGGTTCATCCGTGAAATTCTATTTTGTACTGAATAATTTGCCTTGAAACATCGTACTTAACTGAGTTTCGCTGCCTATTTGATATTACTGAATACTGAATGATCACAACATTTATGGTTTTGCCTATTACTGCCACTTCCACTGGAATTCATAGCGTTCGTATTCTTCTTTGCAGATAGGAGATAGATTTATAAGCCGTAGGCTTGTCCAAAAGCTTTATGATAGAGCTCTTGCAATTGGACTTCAAGGCTATGCCAAAATGTACGTCTTTGCACCTTTCTGGTTTATTTTAATTTTCCAGGTTACAAAACCTTTCTGTGTCTAGTCTATAAATTACGCTATCTGCAGATATCAATTACAATGTAATTGTGTTAATTGAAGGTCTCAATGAATTAATCACAATTGCAGGCACCAGCCTCACTTCACTCGTCTAGCAAATTGGGAAGGAATTGAAAAAGTATCTTTTCTCTCTAGAACTATAGTACCATATAATTACATCTGCTGCATTGTTTGTATGAGGAACAAATGAAGTGGTTTTGTATGTTATTTTTAGTTGTGGATCTGCTAATTTCATTCTCATTATGATATCTGATGCATATGTTCTATTGATTTATTCTGTATTGGTAAATAGGAATGAAGTTTTAATTTTCATATCTAGACGATGCTATTGAAATGTAGGTCACAGAGATAGTTCATAAAGCACCCAACTTTTTGTATAACAGCGGATGTGAACTTGTATTCTGATCCCAAAGGTGCTGTTACATGGAAATCAAGGGTACTTAGGGAATTTGGACCGTAGGAAACTTATGGAGACTTCTAGTGGCATCAATCAGGGACTATATGTAGAGGAAAAGGCGTGAATGAATTAGTATTTTGTGTTATTTTGTTTTCTGGCCTTTTGCCTCGTTGCAGCTGCTGTTTTAGTTACATATGTATTATCTAGGTGGCCAGATTTTTAATTTCACGGTGGCATAAATGCATCAATTTCTCTAACAAAGCATCCTAGATCCGTTTGCTATTCCACTTGCTTTAATAGGAACTAGAAAACTCTAGCAATTTGAATAACATAATTCTCAACAATTTATCTTAAGTTGTGATGGGCATCCTAGGGGGGCGGGAAACCTTTCTCCAATAGCTAGCTGTAAAGTTGGAGGAGCCAATCTACTCGAGTATGCTATAGATTCATCCCTTACTACTCAATGTCGGATTTAGGCATTCTACATGCGAGCAGGGAGATCAAAATATATTCTGATTCTGATTGGTCAATATTGGGTACAATATATGCATTGAGGCAGTACACTAATCACGTCTAAAAGCTAGGAATAGAAAATAAATTCCTATCTTTGACTATTTACTCATTAATGAGGAGAAGGAGAAAGAAAATAAATAAGGTCATATTAATTCTGACTAATCCGGAGATTTCCCCACCATACTACCTCAGTCTCTATCAGTTAGCTCTCCCTGGAGAATTTACATGTCAGTAACTTCACTTTGTGACACTTCACTCAGTGACATTTGCTTAGCTGTGCCCCTAGAAAAAAAGGACATTTACTTAGCTATGTCACCGATCAAAATCCTCAGAACCCTCTGCAAAAGCCCTTTTAAAATTGTCAGCAACTGGCTGTAGGTGACCTCCTCAAGAAGCTAGCTTTTGAGGGAACCCTCCTCATCCAACCCGAGTGTCCATCAAATTATCAATAACATGCTGTTTGATTTCCATTATCAAGGGTCTAGAAAACAACTAGCACACTTTAGTTATTTTATTACATGTTTTAGCAGTCGAGGTATAAGCTTTCGGCCACAAGCATTTGGAATTAATTTTTGCCATATATCAATTATCATTGGCATCTTATCAATGCTGTGTACATCCTGTGATTGTCTTTATAGACCAGTACTAAGTTTTACTATATATGTCTGCTTTGCCAGTCACTCTCTATTCGGGATTTTGATGATCATGCAACTCGCATTGTTGGGAAATATGAGGTACTAATATCTAGCATATAATGCATAATTTGTCGTTTTTATTATCTCCTATTTTTAGCCAACCCAGTATGAGTAACCTCAAGTTTGCATGTTTTCTTAGACTGTTGATACCTACTACAGGCGTTGTAGCAGCTCCCTTTATATACAATCTGTGGCTGTTCCGCTTCTCTGTATTAGTGCTTTGGATGATCCAGTCTGTACCAGGGAAGCCATTCCCTGGGATGAATGCAGGTTGCCTGCTTTTATTGCATTCCTTATTTTCTATTAATGTGCCTTTTCCTTAGACTCAAATATAACATTCTTTTCCAATAGGGCGAATAAAAATATTGTGCTGGCTACTCCGAAGCATGGGGGACATCTGGCGTTCTTTGAGGGAATAACTGCATCCAGCCTGTGGTATTTGACACATGCATATTGTCTGTTCTTTAGCATATTGTTAAATCCAGTAATCTCATTCGATTAGCTTGTTTGGAGCTTAATTATTAACAAAACCCTTTCTAATATGTTGAGTCCATCTTGCTGAGTGGTCTTGTATGTCTGATCTCCAACATGTTGGATCCAATAATCACACTCCATTAGCTTCTTTGGAGCTAAACTACTGACAAAACTGGGCGAAAGCGTTCTATGTCCTGGCTGGGTTTATTGGTTTCTGGCTTAGATGATTTCACCAGCTTCTTCATAATATAATATCTTGATGTTACTTGACTTGCCGGCTATGAAACTGTTTCTGGCTTTGTTAAGAGATGGGTAAACACGGGGAATCTGATAATAGTAATGCTGCATAATAGTATCATAAATAATAATTTTTTTATTGGCTGGATCAGATTGCCCTTGATATACCTTCGATCAAACAACTATTAATTAGAAGATAACGAGCCAATTGGTTTTTTCCCCCTCTTGCAGGTGGGTAAGAGCTGCAAATGAATTTCTTGGTGTGCTACTCACTAGCAAATATATGCATGTACAGAAGGAGGTAAAAATATGCTACTGATATTTTGCTTATTTACTGATAAGTTACAAATCCTTTGATTCTGATGGAACCCAGGCCAAAATAAAACCGAAATATCCTTCTTCTGAATATTTATAGCTCATAAGACAGCAACAGAAGTCTATAGACACGCACAGAAATAAGTAACAGCAAAAAGGAAAGGAAAATAAGAAAGCACTGCCCTAGCTTGCTTGGGCTCTCACACAGTACCAATTTCTTTCCTTGCTTCTTAGTCCCGAGAACCGCTCAATAAAACCTCCCCACTCCACACATGCCCTTTATCTCTCTTCCACTCCCCCCACCCACGTGTGCATGGCCAACCATCTTGTACTGTCTATTGTCTTATCTTCTTCTCATAGGCATTGGCCTTTCCCTCATCGGCCCAAAAATTACAGGTCCATCAAATTCTAAATTTATGCATTTGATCATTTCATCCATGTTTTAGTACCCTATTGAGATTTTTAAGCGATTTTTAGACTATTTCTTCCAGCTGAAACCCTTCTGTTGTGTGTAACCTTTGAATGATGCAGATCTCTAAACCACACACACCATGGGACACACCGATTGATCAGGGCCCTTACGTAAACTTTACCAAAAATGGAATGGTGGCAGCGTCCGAGCAAACAACACAGAACGAGGAAGAGTCACAAGCAATACCATCTGATCAGCATCAACCCAATGAAAGGATCCAAGAAGAACAAGTTGAAGTGCCCAGAGCTGATGCAAACTGTGATGATGCCCCTGGCATTGCAGAAACTCCAAGCATGCAAGGCGAGGCCATACCCCTTGATGTAATAGCACCTTTCAAGAGATATTTAGGTCAGTTATCTCGGCAAAATCGATGGTCCATCTGGTTGCTTCTTTATATTGCTGTTACTACAAGTTGGCCTCTGGTGGGTTCAGCACTCCGTGTTGTGTTTGGAAAAAGGTTAAAGGGTATCTTACCAGCTGGATTTCTCAGAAGATAATCTCATATAATTTAACTTCACTTTTTTCTGTTTGATATGTGGGTAGATATATGGTGTTATATACTGTTTATCTGCCTTGATTGTAGTCAACATCTACCTTCCTAGACTTACGTAGGATAAGGGAAAGAAATAATATAGGGAGGACTACCCTTAAAGGCCATATTTAAGGATGCTGAAGTACATTCACCATTGAGTTATATCCTGGGCATCAGATGACATGCTGAAGAATGTATATCAATCTTCAAGCAAATCCCAGTGAGTTCAAATAATGTTATGTCTTGAATTTCTTGCAATAAGTGTTTGTATATATTGAAAAATAATGAAAAACATTGGAGAATAGATATAAACAAGTATCATATATCATAACATTTTGCAGATGATTCTATATTGAAAGTATATATAGCCATGTAACACAAATATATATTCCTCTTATCCTTAATGTAGGACCTAATTTGAGAGTTGATATTAGTTCTATATGTAAGATTTATTTTACATATTTATCAATTTTTTTCCAAATCAACCTTATTAATATTCTCTTAATAATAATCATGTAAGAGAGAGAGGGAGAGAATCAAGAAAGATAACTATGATGTTTTAGAAAGAACATATCATATTAATTAATTTAATTAATATTTTTAATTTATTTAAATTACTTAATTAGGTCTTACGTTAAGAATCGAAGAAGTATATCTTTAGCTTGGAGTTGATTTTACTACCTCCATATCGCTTCAAAAAATGCCCGATTGCCTGCATTTAGATGCCACTTTTTCTGTATTCTTTTTACGTTTTATTTGAAATTAAATGCATAGGCATTTAATGATGAATAGGAAATTACTTTGATTATAATGCGCTCAAAGTTAAAACAACAGACAATACTTGTTATCAATATGGAACCTAGTGAGGTAGGGGGGTGGTCCATTGGTTTCAGAAAAGTAGTTGACTTTTTTTTTTTTAATTCGCAAATTCAGAGTTTATAGTGCATAAGGTATAATAGTGTGATTAAAAGATAGAAAACAATAATAAACATATCGGTAACTAGCTGGAAGTTCTTCGTTCGAACCGTAATGCCTCTCATTGTTTGAAAAAATAAACAAACGTATCACAAAAAATGAATAAGCAAATACTAATTTTTTTTCAAACATGAAATTAAATTATATTACAGAACAACTTTCGTTAAAAAAAAAAAAGTGACGTTAAAATTTTTCTAAACTTTTTCTTTAATGCAGATATTTTCCTTCTCATTAATCAATCGATAATTTCTATCATGAAATTTGATGTGATAATAATGATGATATACCTTCCAAAAATTCCTCCTTTTTTCTTTTTGCCCTACACAAATAAATTTTAAAACTTCAAGTCACTTGTAGATGAAGATATATCAGTGAAATAATCAATCAATTAATAATAATATAAAAAGTCATGTATGAAAATGGCCTTCTCCTTTTTTAGGATAAGGTTGATCCAATACCTAAAATATCTGTCGAAATTATCAAGTATCTTTTGGCTCAAAGTATTTTGTGATTGCAATTTAAAATATTTTTTCAGATACATCCAATATCACAATGCTACCTCTGACTTTTAATGTTACTTCCGGTTTTTAATATAAGACTTCATTTAACTTTTATTTTGATCTTAAATATAAGATCTCAATCCATTTTGTCTCTCAAATTTACTTATCTTTTTTTCAAAATAGTCCTTCTAATAATGGTAATTCTAGTCAATAAACTTGATTAACAAGGATATTTTAGGAAAGACAATATCTATTTATTACAAATAACTAACTTAATATATTTTCTTAATCTACTCGAATTAGTCAACCAGTTCTTATATTTAGGACTAGAGGTAGTATAAGAGTTGATTAACTAATTTAAGTAAATTAAGAAAGTTTGTTAAGTTAGTTATTTGTAATGATTAAGTGTTGTATCCGATAAAATATCCTTATTAATCAAGTATTAGCTAAAATTATTATTTAATTGAACAGTTAATGTATGCAACTATTACAAATACTACTTGAAAAATAAATAAATATGAGAAACAAAATAGATTATAGTCTTATATTTATGATAAAATTAAAAATCAAACTAGCTCTTATATTAAAAAAGAGAGGATAGAAACACTTAAAAGTATTTCAAGATGGTATAAATAAACCACAAAATATTTAAATATCCTGGCACCAGCTGAACCCTTCTTTCTCTTTTTTTTCTTTTGGTTCCCTGGATATTGCTTAGAGAAGCATGACATGTGAAGGATCGTAAGTGCGTCTCTGGACAAAAGGTTTTGGTAAGACAAATGACGTGTTTGATATAAGGAATCAAAGCAGAGGAAGACAAATGTGACGTCCAAGTAATAATAAGAAATTTGGGGGGGTAAAGGAATAGAACTTTCTTCACCTATTTTTTCTCAATATTCCTCTCAGAATATTCATCAAATCCACTTTTATTATTAATTAATTAAATCAAATAACTAGTTACTATGAAGCAAAGCATAAACCCTTTCCCTTAGTTATCTCCTTGTTTTCTCAGCCTCTGTCCAATGTGCATACTAATTAATTATTACTTAATCATTTTGGGAGCCTTCACCTATTATATTATATTATATTATATTTAGATATATAAATGCATGTCTTTATCTTTGTTAATCCCTCTTGATCTTTTGACTAACAGATGTAAAGTGATATATTCTGTTACAAAGATGCCTTTGGTTAATTAGAATAATAATTTAATTAATTAATGAGAGGAATAACAGAGAAAAAAATAAATTAATTAAAGGAAGTTGAAAGTTCAAAAGGCATCTCATAATAGTGCCTTAGACTGCCACATTGCTATCAAACTTTATTGTATAATCTTTCCACATCCATATATCAAACTATATATGCTTCTCAACCATCTCAATTATTCTTAACTCCCTTTCACGCTTTTTTTAATAATTTTTTGCCACATTTTTTTATCTGGTTCAATTATTATATTCTCTTGAGAACATGTAATAGTTTATGTCTAAAAAATAAAATCGTTTTCTAGGAACTTATATTTATAATAACAGTGGTCCTGATAAATAGCAGGTATGTATATAATGTAGTGTGCTTTTGAAAAATAGTTGAACTTAATATATAGGATGAATATAGTTTTCATACTTTAAATTTAGGGCATATGTTTAGAGCAGGAAAAAAGTTTATATACTTGTGTGATATTAATTTAATTAAACAAATTATGAATCAATTGTATGAACTTTTTTTTTACATGTAAAAAAAGGAAAGAGAGGTTATTTTTCTAGTAGTAAACTTTTTATAATTTTTCATCTATTAAGGAAATGATTATTTACATTCAAAAATAAAAAAATAGTAAAAATCATACTATTGATATATAATACATATGTCTAAATTATATATATATATATATATATATATTCTTCCTATCCTTATTATAAGGCGCCACTTAGAAAACTTTCTTAGTCCATAATATATATATATATATATATATATATATAAGATGTTATGTAATATTATATAATGTTTTAAATTTTAATATCTCGTAAATTGTCCATTGAAAGGAAAATAGAATCATGAGCTATTTTGTTAAAACAAATTTAATGGTAACAAACTTTTTATAAGGTGCGTGAAATAATAAAAAAAACATCTTATATTTCGGGTAAAAAGAATATACACACGCATCCCATATATCCACTTAGATTTGTTGAGGGTTTAAAAGCAGCATGCATTAGGATAAGCTTCTAGTTGGGATCAAGTTTAAAATCACTTATGAGCATGTTTTATGTAAGACAAAATAAAACTCTTCTCATATATTTACCTCGTATTCTGAAAATCATAATTGAAAAGTTATTTATAACTCATTCTTAAAAATCACAAATTACTTGCAAAAATAAATTTTCTAGAGATTCCTTTTTTTTTTTTTTTTTACCACCTATAGGCATGTTCTCCCTTATTTTAAGGCCTATCAATCTTCAAACTAGAAATATGCTGCCATCTCTACTCAAACTTCAAAGTAGATCACGTTAAATATGACAAAGTCAACCAAACAGCTACATTAGTATTAGTAAAACGTACTACTTGTTAAACAAATGGGACAACAACTTTTTTTTTTAATTGAATTTCTAAGACTATATTCATTTGATAAGACAAATTAATCTACCTCAAAAGATACTTATTATAAGGTTAAAAAAACAGATTTGTTTTATACATAAAAGTTTATAATTAAAACTCTTAACCATTTTTACAAAACTTTCTATTATACTCATGTTAAATTTAGTTGTTAGAAGGAATTTGTTTGGGATAACCTTCAGTCAACCGAAAATCCAAAAGCCAGTTAGAAACTAAGTATTATGATGGGATCAATGTTTAGGCAAAATGACTCTTTGTTTGAAAATTATATTAAAGTTAAAAAAATCATTTTTAACTTCTGATTTTTCACTTTTGGCTTTTCTATAAATTTAAATTTTCTGAAACTCACTTTTTAATATATCATTTAACTAAGATTATGTTAAATCGGCTTTTTTTTTTATTTATTAAAACCTATCTAGACATTAATAGTATTATACTAATCAACTTTTATCTTAAATTCAATTTGCAAAAATTACTTAAGATAAAAGTCAGTTTGCGGAAAAAAAACAAGAAAAAATGGTAAAAAAGGATTTTAAAATTTGAAAAATTATATAATTGTTGTTATTTGCTAATCAATTATTTTCAAAACCAATACTAATATTGTAATGGTTCCTGTTTGCAATTTTTTTATTTTTAAGGTCTTTTTTTGTGATTTTTCCTAAAAACAAACATAAATGGTATCTTTTAAAATGTTAAAAGAATAAAGTGCAATTTAAGGAAGAAAAAGATTAAATAAAAAAGGGAGCCCTAACGGCAATACCAATATTAAAAAAAAATGGGAAGGGGCAAACGTTGGAGTGCAAAGAATCATAAGATCAGGAAGATCCTCTAAACATGTTGTCGTACGAGAGTTCATGATGACACCCACGAGGCTTAATCATAATTAATTAATTAATTAATTAATATATTAATGCAAACAAAAAACACTTAATTAAATGACAACAAAGAAGACAATGGCTGTGGTGAGCCAAATGGTTTGCGTCTTAGGATGAAGACAACCAACATCTGGGTGCTGCTGCTGTTTCTGTTGCTCCTCCCTCCTAAATTATTATTTTACTTAAAAATATTAAATAATTTATTAATAATCGGTTTCCCAATCCTCAAGAAAAATATAAACATATAGCCCCATGATTTTACGGATCATGTCATGTGGCTGTAAATGCCTCTCCAATAATATTACTTTTCTTTTTTAATTAATTAATTGATTGATTATTCCCTCTTTCACTTACTTCGTTAATTAATTTGCTGAACCATGCAAAACACCGGTATATATATATTCACAAACCCTTGTTTCTCTTTTCTGTACTTTAAGAAGGAAACAAGTCTCTTTGATCTCCATTATCACAAAGACATCATTATAACCACTTACCATCTTGATTTATAGTACATCCACTCCTTAATATGAGAGCTAATTGTAAAGTTAATTTGATCCAAAATATAATTTCTTGATCCATTATGTCGTCTCTTATCCTTTTTCAAAATATCTCTATTGATTATAAGGGATTACAGTACCAAGGAATAATTCTAATCATCCAATGTATATAATTGAAGATGATAGTTTATGGAGATTAACATACATTTGTGATAAATAACTAAGTTAACTAATTTTTTAAATATCCTTGAATTAGTTATCTAGCTCTTATATCAAGTAACAGAAGTAGTATAACATATAAACACATCATCAAACCAATTAAGCAAACACGAGAGGCCACATACAGATACATCTTGAAAGTTTACTTTTTTTTAAGCCATAATTCATCTAATGAAAGAAATTAACAAACTTGTCATAATAATCTATTATATTCCGATAGCATCAAGCTTGGAATCTTACCTGCTTATTATTACTAGATCAAAACCTTTAAAGCAGCAAGGATGATTGAGAATGTTCAAGTTATGTGAAAAAGAAAAGATTTTTTTTTGGGGGTGAATGGGGAGATGAGTAATAATAATGGGAATATTGAAAAAACTATTTGGTGTGTGGACGATGACTTACTTGCTCTACTTCGCTTTCCCTATCTATCAATTTTCTTTTTGATGGCTGACACGATTGCTCCCTCAGAAAGCATATGTAAGTAAATGGACTCTCTCTCTCTCTTCTTCCTTTCTTCCTCTCTATCTTTTTGCCCTACCTGTTGTCTTCTTCTTTTTCATTCTCTCACGCAATGGGATCTCACACGCAAAGGCCAAAACACTACATGGATTTGGATGCAACCTCCCTCCCTGTGTTTGTTTCTCGAGAATCGAGCCCAGATGTGTGTATATATATATATATTCCTAAAGACAAATTACTAATCCCTCACGTGGGGTTGTCTGACACCTTCCTATACTATTTTTCCCTCATCTCTTAGCTGAGTGACACTTATCAGATTGCCCTACACTTCCTCCTCCTTCTCCCCCCCTCCTGACACCATTTTTACCTCTCTCCCCCTTCTCTCTCTTCCTCTTCAATTCTTCTTCTTCATCACCCCTCCTATACACCTATAATACTATACCACATCTATACATATGGTGCGTGCCATGCCCATGCCCATGCCCTCTTGCTTCTTTCATTTTATCTTCATCATATCTGCTCATAACTGTGAATTCATATTTCTTTGCATTTTTCAATTTCTAATTCTGGAATAACTTGATCAAATTCAGTAAACACATAAAAAACCAGTGGATATATATATGCCTCTACTCTTGAGCTTGATGGAGAGGTCAATGGCCTAAACAGCTAAACTTGGTTTGATTCTTGAGCATTTGAGTTTACTTTTTCCTTCTTCTTTTTCACCAAGGGGAGGGTTATACATGAGATATCATTTTCTTTTTGTGGTTGATTTTGGCACGCAAAGGGGTGAAAAGAAGGGAAAAAAGGAATTTGGGTGTGTCTGCTTTGTGTTTGAGAATATGTGAAGAGAGAGACCTCACGTGGGTGTGTCTGACACCGAGCATGTTTTTCTACCTTACCACTTCCCTTCTCTTCCTCGCTTTCCCTTTCCGTCTTTCCCGTCTCTCTCTCCCTCTCTCTCCTTTCTTTCTACTCATCAACTTGACACCATGAGGTTTCTTGCATTTCGGTTTTGGTCTCTTACACTATACTATTTCTTTTTCTCTTTCTTTTCTGGCTTCTCAATTTTACTGATATGATAATTATATAAATACAGAGAGAGAGAGGAGCTAGGTAGACAGCTAGGGTTAACTTATATGTGCATGGGGGATTCTTGTTTCTTTCTTCTGATACTGATACCAGATATATAGTAGATAGATACATAGATAATGTAGTTTAATGCATACAAGAAGCTGCCATTTGTCAGTTTGAGATTGCATGAGGCAGCATATTAATAATGTGCCCCATTTGGAGCATATTAATTAGTGTCCAGTATTGTTTTTAACAAGTTATATATAATTATATATATATATCTATATTGTGTCCTCCCTTAACAAGACAATCAAGAATTTAGTGCTTTTCCATGTTTTGATGTGACTTTTTCAGGATCCTCCACTTCTTCCCATGACCATTTCAAACACAAATTCCAATGTCATCATCTTCTCCTCACAATCTCATCATCTTGTATTTTCATATTTGTGGTGCAACACAGTGTCAGTATAATTAGCTTATTTCAGAAAAAAGTAATTAAAAAGAACCCTTGAAATTTTGTTGAACAAATATACCTTCCAAGGATGTTCATGCAGCATATTTAGGTGAGAAAGCTGGAATAATATATTGCCCTGTGCTGATCTAAAAGATTCTTTCTTTTATGCAGGCCATATCAGATGCTTTTCTAAAAAATAGTTAACCTAGTTTGGCTTCTAGACCAATCACTAGCAGAAAGGAAAGAAGAAAAACCAGATTTGAATAAGCGGATATAGTAAATAGTCCATATCAGAAAAATCAACTAGTTTCCTACAGAGAAGTAATTAAATCGGGTCACCCTTTTTCTTTTTCTTGTTAGCTTCTATTTGTCCTGGCATATTTATGATGAGAAAGTGTCAAAAAGTCTCCTTGCAGGATCCCTATGTACTTATTAAAGGAATGTATGACTAAAACAAACCAAAATACTTGTAAGAAACTCTCATTATTTCTTCTGCCAATCAGATCCATCTTTAGAAGAATATCTTCAAGGAATCCCCGTTTCCTCTTTGTTATTTCCACCAAAAGCCTAAAGAAACCCCTCATTTTTTCAAACCCTGATTCAGATCTATATCTATACCGAGGCACGTATATGCACCGCATATATAGATACAGATAGAGATATATGTGGCATATATGCAATTCTCAACTGATGTGTGTGTATGTGTGTGTATATGCTAGCTGTGGGATTTTACATATCATTACGCAGAAAGGGAAAAGGAACAGGAGAAGAGAGGGGGGAAAATGATGATGAAGGGAATTGTTTAAAGGACGGTACGTTTGATTCCCCATTGACACCGCTGTCTCTTGTCCAATGCATATGGCATCTTCCAGGCCTTCCCAACTACCAAAGGAAAAGAGAGTTATAAAGCCACCCAAAAACAGGACCTTTCGTAGATTTGAAAAGCAGTCCCCTTTATATTATATTATTACTACTACTATTATTATTAAATTATTAATGAAAAGATCAATGTGCTTGTTTTCCCCTGACCCAAGACACACTTCCACTTCCACTCATGATCGATTCTTTAAGAATAAAAAGATACCCTTCTTAATCTCTCCGTCTTATTACAAACCACAATTATAATACACTCAATGGGCAGCAAAAAGGAGGGAAAAGTAGAGATCTTATATATATATATATACATATATGATGTTAATTAATTAATCAATGTTATTTTTCTCTTGTTAATCGTTATCGTTAGTCAAAATATAAATAATAACAGCAGTATTCAGATTGTCAATATTAGAGAAGTAGGGGACACATTTGCCTTGGTTTCTTGGTCCTATATATACCCATGTCATGACACAAAGGAATTTTTGTGAGCTATCCCTTCTCAATCTCTCATAAAAACCCCACAAAGAAGATAGATATAACACACATATATACATATAAAGCCAGTGTCTTTTTTTGTCCCTAGATTTACTCTTCCTCATCTCTCTTCCTTTTTCTTCGTCTCTTGTTCAGATTATGGAAGATCCAGAGGAAGAAGAGCTTCTGAATCTCAGCCTCTCAGTTTCTGCAGGTAGATCAGAGAGGAAAAAGAAAGGAAAGATGATGATGATGAGTACTAGAGATCATCATCTTCATCATCACCACCACAATTCCTTCTCCTCCTATGAACAAGGCTTGGAAGGGAAGATCTTTAGGTTGCTTCAAACCAGAGATCTAATGCTTCGTCAAGATCAAAACCTCATGAGAAATCGAAGAGGAGTTCTAGAAGATGGCAATGGCCTCCCTCTGATTCACCTTCTCCTGAGTACAGCCACTTGTGTTGATGACACCAACATTAACTCTGCCCTAGACAACCTCACCCAGCTTTACCAAACTGTCTCTCTCACCGGCGACTCCGTCCAACGCGTCGTCGCTTACTTCGCCGACGGCCTCGCTGCTCGGCTCCTCACCCGGAAATCCCCCTTCTACGACGTGCTGATGGATGAACCCACAAGTGAAGAAGAGTTCTTAGCCTTCACCGACCTTTATAGAGTCTCACCGTACTACCAATTCGCTCACTTCACAGCCAACCAAGCCATCCTTGAAGCCTTCGAGAACGAGGAAGACAAGAACAACCGAGCATTACATGTCATCGACTTCGATGTCTCCTATGGTTTTCAATGGCCTTCTCTGATACAATCCCTCTCCGAGAAAGCCACCAGCGGCAACAGAATATCTCTGAGAATCACAGGCTTCGGGAAGAACCTCAAAGAGCTTCAAGAAACGGAATCTCGTTTGATCAGCTTCTCAAAGGGATTCACCAATCTGGTGTTTGAATTCCAAGGCTTGCTTCGAGGCTCACGTGTGATTAACCTAAGGAAGAAAAAGAATGAAACAGTGGGTGTGAATTTGGTCTCTTATTTGAACACATTGAGTAGCTTCATGAAGATTTCTGACACATTGGGATTTGTTCATTCCCTCAACCCCTCCATTGTTGTGCTTGTGGAGCAAGAAGGAAGTAGAAGCCCCAGGACGTTCTTGTCGAGATTCACTGATTCATTGCACTACTTCGCCGCCATGTTCGATTCTCTTGATGATTGCTTACCTATGGACAGCACAGAGAGGCTGAGGATAGAGAAGAAGCTTCTGGGAAAAGAGATCAAGACCATGTTGAATTACTACGACGTGGACGGCTCGGATTGTCCCAAGTACGAGAGGATGGAAACATGGAAGGCGAGGATGGAGAGCCATGGCTTCAGCGGAACAAAAGTGAGCTCAAAAGCTTTGATTCAAGCGAAGCTACTTCTGAAGATGAGGACGCATTATTCTCCACTTCAGTTTGAAGACGACGGAGGAGGAGGAGGAGGAGGCGGTGGGGGTTTCAGGGTTTCAGAGAGAGACGACGGAAGAGCCATATCTTTGGGATGGCAAAATAGGTTTCTTCTTACAGTCTCGGCATGGCAGACAGTGCTGTGATGATGATTATGATCCGTCGTCGTCAACAATCATAATAATAATAATAATCCCTAACCTCTGTTCATCATTTTGGTAAAACCTACGCTCAAAATGATGATGAGTTTTTAATATTCTTAACTTATAATTATTATTATTATTTCTCTATTTGACTACTGTTAGCTACAAGATCCATCTTGTTCTGTTATTGTAGAGTTTTCAGTGGCACCTACTAGCTCCTAGATTATTGTTTAAGTATATATTCAAGGTATAATACATGACGCATATATTATATATATCTTCTTTGAACATATTATCTAAAGTCGTCTCTTTCTGCCTTCTCAATGTGTTTCGATCAACACGAAGAACCCTAGTTTCTTTTTGACTGGCAAATTATGAAGAACCCTAGTCTTATTCCATGGATTAATTCATGTCTAGGTTCAAAGTTTAGGTATATTTTGTTATCATGATGACATTTCTTTTTCATTTCCATGTCCAAGGGATTGCTGATAGATATTATGTCCGTGTGAAATATAGGCATGAGAAATAGGAATGCTGGAGCTAAAGCTCTCAAGAGAATTATATGAAGAAATTAATTTGAACATGATAGAAGACTATATAGAGGTGAAAAGAATTAATGGTTTTATAATTTGTTAATTAATAATATTATTATATCAGTAATATTAATTTAATTTATTTGAAAAGAGTCAACAATGGCGATTCTTTTAGGTGATTAATTATATATTAGAAAAGAGTGTGCAGATCGATTAAAATAATTTGATCCAACTAATTTTGTCTTCCATCACTTAATTATGTTATCTTGTTTACAATAAGCAAGGGAATAAGCTAAGCCTCCTTCATTTTTGTCACCAGATAAAGAAAATACATGTACTCCTCCGGTTCTTATTATAAGACTCTATTTGACTTTTTATTGGTACTAATATAAGACCCCAATCCATTTTGTCTCTTATATTATGCATTTTTTCCCAGATAATCCTTCTAATAATGATAGTTTTAGCCAATATACTTAATTAGCAAGGATGTTTTAGGAATGACAACACTTATTTATTATAAATAACCAACTTAACTTACTTCCTTAATCTCTTCAAATAAGTCAATTGGGTCTTATAATTAGGACCGGAGGAGTACTTTATTTTATGGCCAAAGGAGAATCTTCAACTAAATATGAACGACCCTGAGACTGCCAAATTGGATATTTTGAACCAGTGAACACAGTTTCTGTATTTTCTTTGATGGATTAAAATAAAACACCATGCAGGGGAAGCATATACTTTTGAGTGTTATTAACATATTTTTGTGAAGAGCGTTAAACTCATCGATAGCATATTTAAAGATATACTATCTCCGGTCTTATTTATAAGAACTAGTTGACTAATTTGAAAATATTAAGAAAAAAAGTTAAGTTAGTTATTTGTAATAACTATGTGTTTTCTTTACTAAAATATCCTTACTAATCAAGTTTATTGGTTTAAAACTATTATGTTAGAAGGACTGTCTTAGGTAAAATTATTAATATATGAGAAACAAAGTGGATTGGGATTTTATATTTAGGACCAAAATAAAAATCAAATAAGATCTTATATTAAGAACTGGAAGTAATATTATAACCGCATTTTCTACTAAGCTCGGGCCTTAACTATATTAAATATTTAAATTAGACCGATTTATATCTACGTTTTCTTAATTACCAAGAAGTGAATGGAACTACATGTATACTTTCTCCGCACCTAATGTAAGAATCAGAAAGTTTTGTTTTAGTTCTAAACATAAAGATTTCAGTCTATTTTATCTTCTAAATTTATAATTTCCTTTAAAAAAATTTTCTTATTAATTATACATGTTGATTGAGGGTTTTTTTTTTGGTGCGTTTTCCATCAATAGAGAAGTTTACAAGCAAATGATTAAGAATTATACCTTAGAAAAATTAACATATAATTTTTTATAAATAATTAATTTAACTAATTTTCTTAACTACGATACAAATTAGTTATCTAATTCCCAGATTTAAAACCGGAGAGAAAGTATTAAGTTTCTTCAATTTATTTGGGTTTTTAAATCTAATTAAGTATTGAGAAAAGTCGGATACGATTCCATTTTTCGAAATATCAAAAAATATAAACACAGATAGTAAAGAAATTAAAGAAATTATATCAATGTTATATATATGTATATATATATTGCCAACGTATATCAGTGTTATTTGGATCTAGGAATTGTCATCCTAACAAATCTGGCACAATATCCATCAAACATGACGTGATATCTCTAATTATTAGCTTAATAGAACTGATTAACATCTCTAAGATCACATAGGATTATTGCACTATACATGAGTATCTTCCTTTTATACTATGCGTCAATGTGTGTATGTGATAATGATTTTACAATGATTTTTGTTAACTGACCACATTAAACAAAAACATCATGGTTTAATCTGACATGCCCATACCCCCACAATCTAAAATGCTTCAAAGTTAACCAGTGCTATTTCGATTCTTAATATAATAATTAGTTAAAAATTTAATTTGATTATAAATATAAGACATTAATCTATTATGTTTCTAATATTCATCTATTTTGCCTTCAAGTTATATTCTTACAGTGATTTCACATATTAGGAAATTCTTATTAAAAGGTAATTTCAATATACATAATTAATAAAGATATTTTAGGAAAGATAACATTTATTTATTATAAAAACTAATTTAATTAGTTTTTTTAATTTTCAAAATATTTAGCTCTTATGCTAAGAACTACAAGTAGTATTAAGAATTTAAGATAATCATAACTTTAACAAGCGCATCAAAACAAGCTTTAATCAAGTACTTTGAAATGTTAAGGTTTAGTTTTCAATTGGCTCAGAAAACTTGATTAGACTTCCCGTTGATTTGATGCGACTTTCAGGTACAATAAGAATTCAACTGCGATAAAGACTGAGTGTTAATTTTAAATAGTTAAAAGCTTAAATGCAAATTAAATTAGATTAAGCCCCCATTATTGTTCGCAGTGCAACTCCATAATGGAATATTGACTCCATAAAAGATCCACACTCTCACGCAGGAGCACAAACACAAAATAATAAAGAAATATGATAATCTTGTTCATTTTTGGGGTATCTTTTTTTTTTAAGTGGAAAGGAGAAATATATTAATCAGTCAGAAAAAACAAATGCACCCTAATCTTATTATGGTTTAGGGTGCTAAATGTACTATGATGTAACTGAATAATAATGGTAAAGGATGCTAGATAAATAAGAAAAATAGTATCAACATGTTAAGTGCTTTGTAAAGAAGATTAAAATGTTGGATATTATTAAAAAATAACATTAAGCTTGTGGATGGTACTTTTTCCCATTAAATTATCACTCAAATCAAATGAGTGTCCAGACAACTTTGTAACTGTTCTCTTTGGTCTCTACATTTTGTACCTTATGACCTTTCCATTCCTCCTGTGGCAGGGATCCTATGCGCCCCAGTTACAGCTATATAATAAATATTATTTTTTTAATTACTTAATTTGTGGAAATTTATGTATCCTGCAAGAAATCCGTTCTTGTTAACCAGGAGATTGCAGCCTCTTGTTTTGATGATGTGTTTTTGTGTACTTGAAAATCCAATCTTGGAAGGCAAAAGCACAGTACTTTTGCATCCCAACATTGATTGCAATTGCCTCGGTAATTGCAATGATTTTTTGTTGTGAAAATAGTCCATTATGTAAGCAATTAAGCATAGGAGGGTACTATCAAATTAAATTATTTAGACCAGCCTTGGGGGGGGGGGGATGGGAAAATTGCATTAAGGTTCGTATAAGAAAAATAAATAGCAAAAAGTATCTTAAAATTATTAAATTAATTTGAGGTCTGGAATTATTTCATTATAAAATATTTCACTTGTTTAATTTCTCAATTGCTCTCTTTTTTTAAGTATACACTAATAACTAAAAAGACAGTAGTTAACAAAATTTAAGATGCAATAATTAATATTATTGTAACAAGTATTAACAACACATTTTCTTAATATATCACAAAGATACGATGCATATGTTGTTAATAACTATCGTGATAGTTGTTAATCGTTACACTTTATGTTATTAATAAACATTCTTTCAGTTATCAATGCATACCGTTAAGTGCTAAGAAAATGTGCTGCATCTTGACACAATTTTCCCATAAAATGGAGATAAAAAACCAATAAAGAAAGAATAATTTGATCTTTCGGATCAAACTTATATTGATTAGGAATTCTTCTTTTTTTCTTCGATACAAAACTACAAAGTTTGCAAATTTACTACATCAAGAAACAATTCATTCTAAGATATGGTACCAACAAAATTTTGGTCAATATATTGCATTAAACATTGTTCTCTCTCTTATTTTTCTTTATTTCTGTTATGTTAAATTAGCATGTAGAATAGAGTTGAGAAATCTTATGTTACTTGATTATTGTCCATTATTTTTAGGTAATGCTACTTTTATTATTTTATTAATGCATTTTTATCCTTATAAAAAACACCTTTCTATCATATATAGGATAGACACATCATTGAAAACACAAAGTGATCCTTCAATGCTATAGCTATAAATTATCGCTTCTGTCCAGGCATAAACATAACATCATTTCAATTAATTCGCGGACTTGAAAAAAAAAATTCTTCCGACTTTATATTTAACAAATAAATAACTAATTTATAAAAATTAAAAAATTTAATTAAAAACATCTGCTTTTTGTCCAATCAATTTTAAACTTTTAGCACCATTTATGTGCAGGAAGACTTTGGGATAAGAATTATAAATTTGAAAGACAAAGAAAATTAAAATATTATATTTATAACAAAAAAACTCTCTATTACTTCTTATATTTAAGATAGAATGTAATATAATTTATGTGGTGATGAACATCTATGAGATCTCAAGCAAAAGCATTTTTCAAATACAATTTCAATATGTTGTTTAAGGACAACATTTAGATCAAATTATATCAAATTTTTTAGTCACATTTTGTTATGTGTTTTATTTGTTTTCATATCATCATTTAACTCGAAAACCACACAAAAATAGGACACATGATAGAGTATGATTAAAAAATTTAAAATAATGATTATAAGGAGATTGACCTCCATTGTTTAATATTTATAACAACTAATAATTTTTCTTATGAGCCGTTTAAGAAGAGTAATATCAACAATGGAGGAAGTAGTAGGTGGACGATTTTGTCCCCAAAAAAATAGTTGGAGGGCTTTTTCACCGTATATTTTGTTCAACATATTCATAAAATATCATTATAACACTCTAATTTGACGATTAAAATTATTTACTAGTGCAAGAATTATATTTAAAGTAATTATTGATAATTAAAATGCATTTCACAGATTGAAAAAAGAAACAGAGAGAACGCAGGAGTGGGTCAACTCTAATGGATTGAGCCCATTTCTCACAAAATGAAAAGGCCCTTATGGATTGTTTTTTCGTCACAAAAAACTTGTTTTATCAAATTAAAAAAAAAATTTAGGTGAGTTTAATCCTGAAGACTTACCTGAGTTAAGGCATGCCTTATAAAGCTTATAAAAATACTTATAAATTGTTCACCAATAAAATCTTTATATCGATAGTTAGATTTAAATTTACGATCTTATGAGTTATAATCCAATTCATTACTGACTGGAACTAACTTTCATAGGTAAACAAAAAATCTTGTTAATTACGTACAAACTTATCTAGATTAAATTGAATGATATAAACTGCAACAATTCAGTAATTTATTATCATGCCTTACAACTGTACTAAAAGAACCAAAATACGAAACTCAATTTTTTTGGATTTTATTAAGTATTTGCATTTTTTTATTCATTTATACATAAATATTTTAAAAAGTAGCAGTAAAAACAAAAAGTAAAAATTAATTTTAAAATAAAAATAAGAAATAATGTTTTTTTAATTACAAGGGAGCGGGCTTGAACCCGCACGCACACACACACACACACACCCCCCACTCGGCCAAGCGGCCAGTGCTAGAAATAATGTTTTTTTTTTAGTGAAAAAGGGTTTTATTGCTCAATTAATAACAGAGGTTACAACTAGGAAAGAGAAAATAACAACGAGAAAAGTCAACGTACAAAAACAATGTTCTTAGAGTCGAAAGTCTCAATGGTGTGTTTGGCCAATGAGATAGCTTCATTAATCAGACGGTAAGCAGGGATATGCTCTTGCGCGAATAGGACAGCATTGCGTCTGTTCCATAGCTTCCAGTAGAGAATTCCAAAGAGGGTGCTCTAAAGTGGGTTATGTTCGTCTCTTCGAAGGTTCCTTTTGAGCCACTAGTTTAGAGGTTGCATCTGCAATTGAGGAAGGTCTTGCTCTAGGATGACCAAGCGCCAGCACTCTTATACGTTTCTGCAGCCTCTGAGGACATGGTGCAAATCTTTAGGCCCATTCTGGCATATCTCACAATCTTCTTTGTTTGCTAGATGTCTTCTAGCTCGTTCACAATTAGTTAATAGCTTGTTGCTCCATGCAAGCCATAGGAAGGTGCGAATTCGCTGCGATCCTTTCCATTTCCACACTAGGTCCCAATGCTTGCTTTCTTCATTCCATTGATCCTGCTGAATGAGTTGGTAGGCTGAATTGACTGTAAATCCTTTGATGCCATTGTGGCACCAGTTACAAGTGTCAAGGTTTCCTGAGCCAGAAGGGGGCATAAGGCTTAGGATTTGATTAACAGTATTTGGAGGCAAGAGATCTTTAAATTTGTTACTCTTCCAGGTTTCGTGCTCACTCATGAACTGTGATATGGTGAGGTTCATATCTCCTTCTGAGATTGGGTTAAAGGAAAGCCGATGTAGTGGGCCTAGGTCGCCTATCCAGTTATCGGCCTAGAAATGAGCTTATAGTCTATTACCTATGGACTATTTTAGTTTGATGTTAAGTTCTTCCCAAACTTAAAGCCAGGAAAACGAGCTGAGCCCGTCTAGCTAGCCCGTTTAAGCCTAATTAAGTCAAGGGCCGGGCTTGTAATTTGAAGCTTCCAAAGGTAAGTTGGGCTTAAAAGGGCCAGTCCTGTAGGGCCTATAATTAAACGGGTAAGCCCGTGGCCCATTTAAGCCCGCTAATTTTTTTTAAGAAAAAAGAAAACCCTAAGTCCTTAACTGGCTAACCCTTCTCTTACACACACACACTCTTCCAGAGACCAAAGTCTTCCTTCCTTTCAGTTTTGCACTTTTGGCCACTCACGTCTCAGTCTCACGTTGTTATGACTCACACAGACGCAGACTTTGGCACTCACCCTTGCTCAGCACTTCAGCAGTAGCACTCTTCAAGTCTTTCATCTTCGTCTCTCTCGGTCTCCCACTCTCTGTCTCCCACTCTCTGTCTCCCACTTCCAATTTGTCTCTGACTCCCAAACCCAAATCCCCACAAAGACAGATTTACAGACCACTATCAGCGTCGGTAGTCACTCTTGCTCCCGTCGCCTAGTCATAATCTCTCTCAGCCTTACCTCTTAGTGACACAGATTCGTACATCGCAGATTGTTGGCAGTCACCCACTCACCGTTGCCTAGTCACCGTCACCATCGCCATTTACAGACCACCAATCAGACATCGCATATTGGTAGTCACCGTCGGTCGTCTCCTATAGCCTGCCTTTGCTTCGCCAGTTTGCCTGCATGTGTGACCGCCCAAACAGAATCCTAATTGTCGGCTAGTTCTTGTGTGGCCATGTTCCCCTTTGCTTCCCCTATTCCCTCATCGACCAACATCTTTACGTCCCCTGTCAATTAGCTCCCTTGTTGTTCGTGAGTCTGTCCAACCTTAAGATGTGCAGTACCACCTCTCCAGTGAGTCAGCGACCAGCGTCAACATCTCTACTCTAGTGAGTCTTTGCTTCATGCCTTCATTCCTGATTTTAGAGTCTAGATCACCTAATTTTAGACTCTGTGTTAGTTCATTGCCGATTTTTCTGGTGTAAAGCATTTTTGAATTATGATATTGATTACTGTTTAATGTTTATTTGTTAAATTTGTTAATTGCCTGCTAATTAATATACATTAAGAGGATCCTAAATTGTAATTTTTTGCTAATTGTTGGCAGGTTGGTAGCATAATGCATAGAGAAAAGGCTCAAGGGACTGATGATGCATAATTAGCTATGGATGGCAAAGGTAAATCATCTTCTCTTCAAGTGACCGAAGAATCAAAGCCAAAGAAGCCTAGAATTTTGACCTCTAATGTTTGGAAGTATTTTACTAGAGTTGAGATTGATGGGGTAAATAAGGCAAAGTGTAATGGTTGTCAAAGTTTATATGCATCGGGTGGGGATAAAGGCACTTCACATTTAAGTTGCCATATTAAGACTTGTAAAAGTCTAGACAAATTTCATGATATTGGATTGATGATGATGGACAGTGAAGGCAACATAAGGTCTAGAAAAATTGATCATAATCGTATTAGGGAGGTTATGACTATGGCCATAATTGAACATGGTCTTCCTTATTCATTTGTTAAATATAGATGGATTAAGGAACTACTTAGAATGTTAAATCCTGATGTGAGGTTCATGATTAGAAAAACAATTGTGGTTGATGTTGTGAAGTTCTTCCACCAACAAAAAGATAATTTGAAACAGAAATTGCAGAAAAGTATAGGTAAAATATGTTTGACTTCTAATTGTTGGACTGCTATGACTTTTGAAGGATATATATGTTTGACGGATCATTTTGTGGATGAAAAGTGAACACTAAATAGTAAGATACTTCCATTTTGTAGAATGGAGCCTCCACATTCTGGGGTACAATTGTCTAAAAAAGTGTATGATTGTTTGAAAGAATAGGGGATTGGGAATAAAATATTCTCAATTACTCTAGATAATGCATTTGCAAATGATAACATGCAAGACTTATTGAAAGAGAAGCTCTTTTTGCAAGAAAACTTTGATTTGATTTGTGATGGTGAATTTTTTCATATAAGATGTTGTGCCAACATCCTTAACTTGATAGTTCAAGAAGGTTTGAAAGTAACAAGCAGTGCTTTATGGAAGATTAGAGAGAGCATTAAATGGTTGAAGGCATCTGATGCAAGAATGATTCAATTCAAGCTTGTGTTGAGCAAGTAGGTGGCATTGACACTGCAATGAGCCTACGATTAGATGTGCCCACCAGATGGAACTCCACTTATGCAATGCTTGAGAGTGTCCTTAAATATCACTATGCTTTTGCAAACTTTGCTTTGTGTGATTCAAACTACCCAAGATGTTTTAATCTAACAAATGATGAGTGGAATAGAGCAAAGGCAATGTGCAGTTTCTTGAGGCCATTTGAAAAGATAACGGGGTTGATTTCTGGGTTATCATATCCTACTGCCAACTCTTCTTTTATGCAAATATCAAAAATTGAGATGTTGCTTGATGCAAACATGAAAAGCATTGATGATGTGATTAGAGAGATGTCCAAAAGAATGAAAGAAAAGTTCGACAAGTATTGGCAAAATTACAATATTCTTCTTGCACTTGCTGTGATTTTTAATCCAAGATAGAAGTTTAACATCATCAAATATTGTTATGCAAAGATTGACCCTGTCACTTCTTCTGAGAAGATTGCCAATGTCAAGAGCAAGCTAGATGCCATTTTCAATGAATATTCAAATATGGGGACATCAATCACATCATCTTCTAGACAAGGGTATGGAAGTGCATCAACTTGTAGATCTTCAACCCTTACAACTCATCATGCTTCTCACATTTCAAGTGCTTCAATAACAACAACAACCTCTTTTGATGATCCATTTGATGTAAGTTTTAAATTTGTCAATTAAATTTGTTTTTTATTTAGCTTGTATCTGATTCAATTTTAATGATGTAGGATTATTAAGATATCTATGCAATCATGGATCATTCTTCTATGGACAAGTCTGAATTGGAAACTTATTTAGAAGAACCAATTCTGAAGCCTGATAATTGGAAAGATTTGGATGTCTTGAACTGGTGAAAGAACAATCAAATTCGGTTCCCAAATCTTTCAAGGATGACAGCTGATATTTTGAGCATTCCAATCACAACTGTAGCTAGTGAATCAGCCTTTAGTATTGGTTCATGCGTTCTTACGAAGTATAGAAGTTCCATTCTTCCAGCTAACCTCCAGGCTCTCATTTGTGCTCGCAACTGGTTGCATGGATTTGCATATAAAGGTAATTCACTAATTTATAAGTATTCTATTATAATTATTTATGCTTTTAATTGCTCAACTTGTCTATGATTGTGGTTTATTATTTGTTGCAAAGAATGCATGTGATATTGATGATGGAGAAGAAATCATTGATATTTTTAGAAGTCAAGAAGAGCCGATTAATAGTGAAGCACAATCAAATATCCTTGCAATTGATGATAGTTGTAGAGATATGATATGATTTGATATGTAAATATTATGTAATTATGATTAGGATTTGATAGGATATGATATTATCATAATGAGCCATTAATGCAGAGGCTCTCCTCACTTGTATATATATGTGTATATTCTGATCAATGAAATACAAGAGAATTATTTTCCATATTCCTTTTACTACATGGTATCAGAGCGACCCTTTTTTTCTTCTCTGGTTGTTTATTTTCGGTTGCTACAGTACCAAAAATAAATGTGTGAGTGTGTGACCCTTCCACGGAGCCGTTTTGAGTGACACCGCCCTGACCAAACGTCTCCCCTCCTCCAGATCGGCCAAACCCCAACTTCTGACGGCCATCTGACCAGCGCATGATCGTCACGCGCCACCTGCAGATTCGCTGGAGATTCACGCGCCGGCGTGTGAGGGCACGTGGAACGTCTGTTTCACCGGCAACTTCAACGATTGACGGCGACTCCTGTTTTTCGGTGAGATTATGGTATCTCCTTGGTGTGGGTACGACGGTGGCACACTGTTCATCGATTTTCCGGCGATCTGCACTGTTCATCCGCGTTTTGCACTGTTCATTGGCCTTCCGACACTCTGTTTGTGTCATTTGGCTCTGTTTGCAGCTCCCTGTGTAGCTGTTGGCCTGGTTCACTTCTTTGGTATTCGTTAGGTGATCCAGGTATCGTGCTTTGTGTCCCTGTGTGACAATCTTTCATATTTCTTTTGTTAGTGTACTTCATCTATGGCTGAAACTAAATCTGTCTTGGAGCTTGTCCCAACTGTTACTAAAATTACTGATCACAAGTTGACTTGGGTAAACTATTTGGATTGGAGTAAAACCATTCGTCTATATTTGAGAAGTATTGAGAAGGAAGACCATCTGACTGATGATCCCCCAACAACTGATTCAAAGAAGGCCTGGTTGAGAGATGATGCGCGGCTATTTTTCCAGATCCGTAACTCTATTGACAGTGAGATTATTCCTTCTATTAATCACTATGAATTGGTTAAGGAACTAATGGATTATTTAGATTTTTTATATTCAGGAAAAAGAAATATCTCTCGTGTTTACGAGGTTTGCAAAGCTTTCTATCGTTCTGAGAAATAGGATCGCCCTCTCAAAGCCTACTTTATGGACTTTAAGACGATGTATGAAGAGCTGAATGTATTGATGCCTCTCACTGCTGATTTGAAGGTTCAGCATAAGCAACGGGAGCAAATGGCTGTTATGAGCTTTCTTACTAGTCTCCCACCTGAGTACGACACAGTTCGTTCTTAAATCTTATCTGGATCCGAGATTTCTGACCTTCAAGATGTGTTCTCCAGAGTAATGAGAGCTGAAAATCTCTTGCCACCAGCTGTTAGTGCTCCTACAAGTGCCTTGCTCAGTAAGGGCACCTATGAGACTCGTAGTCCCAATGATAACCGTGGGGATTCTACCTGTGGTGGTTTGAAGCAAGGGGGAGCCCCTTCTGACTCTAGTGGGATAGTGTGTTATTACTGCAAAGAACCGGGGCATACAAAACGCACATGTCGTAAACTTCAGAATAAACAGCAATGAAATAACTCTGCCCACGTGGCTACACAAGCCAATGACACAGTCACGATTTCTGCCGCTCAGTATTCCCAGCTAAAATCTGCCACGCCATCTATGAGTGCCGCAGCTACAACAGGTAATAATGCTACTGCCCTTGCTTCTTCTTCCTCAAAGTGGATCATAGATTCTGGGGCTACTGATCATATGACAGGTAACCGCCATCTCTTCTCCTCTTATAATGCTTTTGCTAATCCGTCAAGTGTTTCTATCACTGATGGTTCCCAGTCTCAAGTTCTTGTTAGATATGATTAGTTTTGATGATGTCAAATAATAGAGCAAAAAGTTTACATAAATTATTTATCTCATATTTTGACTAACTATCATACTTAATATCTTATGTAGTTTCCTCAAGAAAAGAAAGGAGTTATTATGTTGAACTTTGAGTTGTGAAAAATGATCAAGAGGAAGAAGAAGAAGAGAGATTGAGAAAAGAAGAACTTGCAAGATCAAATGAAAATATCAAGATTCAAGTTCATAGATTTGATGTTAAATGTTGCTATACTCAATCAGAAGTTTGGATGGCTCAGTCGGAAGCTAAAATATACAACCGGGAAGTTATACCATCATATATTGAGTCACCCTTCATATAAACATGGAAAATAAGCTTCAGAGGTGATTTTCATGGGCAATTATCGATCACTTGATCGATCATCCATTTATCGATCAAGTTATTGATAAAATGCATCCTCTGTTATGCTCTGTTCTTCGTTCAGCTCTGACATAGGTTCGGTATTTCTTCAATATCTCTTAAACCACAAATCCGTTTGAGGTGAAACTTGATTCATATGAAACTAGACTCAGAACACGGTTCATGGACACCAAAATCAACTTCAAAGAGTTCATATGAGGGAGATATGTTGCTCGAAACATTGCAGTAAGGATTAACGCCTTGATTCCGACCTTCAGTCACTGTGATGAATATAACTTTGTAACCAAAACATATTCTCGTTTAGAGCTCCTAAAGAAAACTCCCTGTCTCTGTACTTCATAGACTAAAACATATGTATTCGTAAGATAGAGAGGAGAGTTTCCCAAACGTGCTTAAGATTCATCTATCACTTTTTTGAGAGAAGAAATATTCAATCTTCTTTATCATTATCAGATTGTATCCTTACGGTGTGTAAGGGGGAGTATTACCTCAGTGAGAGGTTGTTGTTGAATTAGACTGGTTAGTCTAAGGATTGTAAGTAGCGACACAAGTGCCCAGATCAAACTTGTGGTTGTAGTGGTTCTCAAGTACCCGTGTTAAACTTGAGGGAGATAGTCGATTGAAAATCTCAGGGGGAGCCTGGGGACTGGACGTAGGTCAGTGAGGACCGAACCAGGATAAATCACAGTTTGCATCTTCTCTTCCCTTACTTCTTATATTTCCAGCTAAACCATTTTACTACTGTGATTATGCTTATGTCGATTCATTGTTTTTATACTCAGAATTTCTTATGAATTTTATTACATTGTGAAAAGGTTTTTAATTTTAATTAACACCCAATTCACCCCCCTCTTGGGTGATCAACCATTCTTACATTTGGTATTAGAGCAGGTCACTTGTTTAAAGGATCTAACGATCTCAAGTGCAAAAATCATGGCTGATTTTGAAGGTTTTAATTATACAATTCCACCATTTCTCAAAGATATTGATTTTTGGTATTGGAAAGCTTGTATGATACGATTTTTGAAAACTATTGATTTTGATATGAGATATGTTTTTACAAATGACTTTGTTTTTAAACGAAGAAAGGATTGGACTGAAAAAGAAAAGAAAATGTTTTCTTTGAACATTCAAGCAATGAAAATTCTGTATAGTGCTTTAACTGAAACTGATTATGAGAAAATCAGATCTTGCTCTACTGCCAAGAATATTTTAGATACTCTTGACTCTTGTTATACTTCTCACACTTGTGTTGAAACTAAATGTGAAGACAACTCACTTGAGACCGATAAAAAAAGGGATACACAATCATCCACTCTCAGTGAACAAATGGAAGTCGAGATCGAAGAAGGTGAAATTACACAATACTTCCATAAGTCTGTCAACAGAGAAGAGCAAGAGGAAGACAAGCATCAAAAAGAGCTCAGCATGGATGAATATGATTAATCATTATTTGGAGCTCAAGATGCACTTAAGGTAAACGGTCCCAACTCTTGTACATTGCTTGTGCAAAATGATTTTGAAAGTTTACATAAAACTGTTGATCAACCAGTCATTGATTCTGTTTTCAAAAGTAAAAATGTTTTTACTCATGCTGGAAAATTTATTGGGAAGAAAGAATTTACAAGGAGAAATCATTTAAGATTACATTCTTTTGACCAACGCAATAGTTGCATAAAATCACATAATGTATATCATTCTATTATTTGCAATTATTGTGGTAAATTAGGTCACATTTCTCATGCATGCTATTTTAGAAGAAATCTTAATGTGAGAAATAAATTTGTTTGGGTTCCCAAAGGACAAGTAAAGTCCAATGCTAACACTCAAGGACCCAAAGCAAAATGGGTACCAAAATGTCCTTCTAGTATTTTAATTTTGTAGGATATTTCTAAGAACGGACATATTGGCCTAAAGAAGAAGAAAATGCCTAAGAGAGCTACTCACATGATCAATATGAGAACTCTTAGAGCACCCATTGCTGGAACTACAAAGTCCAATCATAGGAAGCAATGGATACAAGCCAAAGGAGTACATTGCGCCTCAAGGATGGACTACCACAGTGTAAAATTCGATTACCTTGAGGAGAACAAGAAACGGAGGATCTCTCAAGCATTAAGCAGAAGACTTCTTGAGTCTACATTTTATGAGAGAATATTGCAAGCATCCAAAGCAAGGAATCAAAAGTCTCAACCTCACAAAAAGGTGCATTGGGTATGCAAAAGCAATCCTCCAAGTACCTAAGAAAGAAGGGAGAAAGCCTTTCCTCAAGATTGTGACCACAAAGGAATTGATAAACAAATCTTGAGAAAGTTGATCTGGTATGGTTTTTGGTGCTGAACGTGGAAAGAAGAAAAATCAATGCTAATGCATCAAAATCAAGCAAGCTGCCGCAAGGACAAGAGAAAATATGGTGATATCTAATCTTTACCCTTTACTGTGCTGATATGAAATTCATATTTGGGTAATGAATGCTTGTTCCTTGTTGCATTCCATTAGCAATCAATCTTTTATGATCTTCAAATTATTTTCCGATTGCTAAATGGACCGAAAATAGAATTGTGCATAATTTTCTATGTGTTTGTATTTTCAAATGCACAATCCAAATTTTTTTTTAAACTCATTGTTAAAGTGCATACAAATGATTTCAAAGATATTCATTTTCGTTTTGCATTCAAATGATTTTTAAAATTGGAAGTTAATATTTTGAGTGCTAAAAGTCAGAAATGCTTCAAATCCTTCTAACAGAGTTTTCTCCATCTCTAATGTGTTAATTCTTGATTTTAATGTGCTATCCTATACTTGAACTCCCAAATTCTATTCTTCAACAAGTTAGACCTTCGTCTAACAAGTTAACCATCCATATGAGTTTCAAGTCTATCCTTACAAAAAGATTCCAATACGTCAAAGCCTTATGCTTAATGTGTTTATCCTTATTGACTGAGTTATTCCAAGCACGATTATGTGATTAACCATTTCAATGGAATGACTCGTATAGCTTCTGGAATCTATTTAACCTACTAGTCATCTAGACTAATGAGTTAATGTACTTCATTATTCAAAAATCCAGTATTTGAGTGTGAGAAAAGTCTTTGAACCTCCATCGTGAAAAGCCTTTCGGGTAACATCTTATCCATATGACTTTTACTCTCAGAAAAACTCTCTAATGTGTTAATATTGTCATTTGACATGTTATCTGATATGATCTTACAAATTGAAGCTATATGATATTTTCCCTCAATTTGTTGACTTCCACATTTTTTTAAAAAAACAAAAGTATTTACTTTTAACAAGTTTTTTAAAAACCTTTATTTTCAAAATTCATATTTTAAACAAGTGCGTTAAAAACCTTATTTCAAAGGAAGCATTATTTATCTTCTAGCTTCATATGCATATTTTTACATAACACTCATGATTTGAATAAATCATCGTTTTCAAATTCATGATCATTCATGGCTAACCTGTTTTCACACAAGCTTTTAGTTTTTCATAAAGTTGATCTGATCAAGTCTAATTTCAAAAAGAATGTATGATAGATGGTCATTTAGTTATAAAATCTTTTGATACCTTCTTTG
Organism: Neltuma alba; assembly: GCF_004799145.2. Classification (NCBI taxonomy): domain Eukaryota; kingdom Viridiplantae; phylum Streptophyta; class Magnoliopsida; order Fabales; family Fabaceae; genus Neltuma; species Neltuma alba. Next base: position 186,599 of record NW_021635764.1, read on the forward strand.
CTCAGAAATCATATGGTTTAATCCATATAAGAGCATATAAGAGCATAAGAGTCATTGTAGCTAACATGGTATGGACCCAAGAGAGGTTGGGTACCGAAGAACTAATATTTGTGTGTAGGTATCCTAAAGAATTATAAGAAAAAATTCTATTGATGGAGATGTCAATTATGGGAGAATTGAATTTCTTCCTCGGGTTGTAAATCAAACAGAAGAAGAATGGGATCTTCATATCTCGAACAAAGTATCTCAGAGAACTTCTAAAGAAATATGGTTTGGAGTAAGCCAACAGTGCAAATACACCTATAAGCTCAACCATATCGTTGGATGTGGACGAGAATGGCAAGGATGTGAACTTGACTAAATATAGAGGGATGATTGGATCACTACTCTACCTCACGGCAAGCAAACTAGACATTCAGTTTAGCATGGAAATGTTTGCTAGAGATCAATTAGCTCCCAAGCTATCACATGAAAAAGCTGTCAAGAGAATCCTCAGATATCTTGTTGGAACACCAAATCTGGGAATATGGTATCCAAAGAAAGGAGTAGAATATCTAATGGAATACTTAGATGCTGATCACAAAGGAAACAAAACAGACAGAAAAAGCACCAGTGGACAATGTCAATCTCTCAGAGGGTGCCTTGTCTCGTGGTCAAGCAAAAAGCAAAATACTGTGGCAATCTCTTCAACAGAATCAGAATATGTGGCCACTGCCAGCTGTTGTGCTCAGATTCTATGGTTAAAGCAACAACTACAAGATCTAGGAATCAACTTACGAGAGATTTCAATCCTATGTGATAACACGAGTACGATAAATCTGTCCAAGAATCTAGTCAATCATACCCGAACCAAGCATATTGATGTTCGATATCACTTCATTCGGGACCATGTTCAAAAGAAAGATGTAGAAGTACAACTCATTCCTACTGAATATCAAATAGCAGACATTTTCACAAAGCCTCTCGACCAGCAAAAGTCTAAATACTTCAGAAGAGAATTGGGAATGGTAAATCCCAATGAGCTGTAAGAAATTTTGCATTACTTCTTTATTTTGAGTATTTCAATTTAATGTTTTGATGATTAGAAGACTGACTTAAGCATCGAAGAGGATAGAAATTTGTTGTGTAGGAAAGCTCTGTTTTGACATTGAAAAACAGAGGTGAACAGAGTATGGAATGATCGATGAAGACATCGATAATCATGCTACAAGGAAACGTTAATTTATCGATCACTTGATCGATAAATGAAGTATGTAAGGCGAAAGAACGAAATTGGAGGGAGAATTATCGATAAACTGATCGATAAGTCAATTATCGATTAACACATCGATCAGGAGCAACAAGGATTTGAGACACATCACTCAATTTGGTAAGAATTATTGATTAATTGATCGAATAACTGTTAATCGATCACATGATCGATCAACTTAGACAGGTATGACTTCTCACTACAAAAATTATTCATAACATATTCGATCAATTGCTTTAACGTGATCTATAATTATGCATTGTGTTTCAACTATTCTTATTCGATCATCCTTAGTCTCCACCCTATCAATTTTCTGATTAAAGGGGAACTTCACATTCACATGTGTCTTATATCTTAAAAGCTTATCTCCTTCGTCAAAATAGTATACTCATCTACATTCACTGTCAATTGATTAGTTTTGATGATGAGTTGCTTTCACATTTTCCTTTCGTGATCCAATTCGAAAACAATTTATAGAAAGGATTATGTATACATTTGATATTTGATTGTACTAACTATTCTCCTTGCAAGAAATTGTTGAATTCATAACAGGAGAATTTATGCTATGAAAGAAACTCCTCACTGGACTACAAAATAAATTATCCAATTTGAGGATCGATAATTTAATGCGCAATCAAGATATGGAGAAAAGAGAAGGTGATTGAAGATAGAAAGATTATTGGCATCAACCCTCAAAGCATAATCACCAATGCCAATACAAATGAGCATTAAGCTTGGCAATGGACTTCATGGATCAATTTCTCAACTTGCCGAATTCAAATGAGCATTTCTAAACCCTCTCTCTTATATTTATGAACATTGATGCATTACATGGTTTGCATGCACTAAGAGACGAGAATGATATAGGGGAAGAGATTACCTCTCACGCCAGAGCTATGTCCTTTAAACTTTTTGCTGATGTCAAATAGGGGGAGAGATGGGCATGAAAAATATGTTGCATCTGATTTGATTTCATATCATCCATACTTTTCACAAAGGATTTGCCATCATCAAAAAGGGGGAGAATGTTAGATATGATTAGTTTTGATGATGTCAAATAATAGAGCAAAAAGTTTACATAAATTATTTATCTCATATTTTGACTAACTATCATACTTAATATCCTATGTAGTTTCCTCAAGAAAAGAAAGGAGTTATTATGTTGAACTTTGAGTTGTGAAAAATGATCAAGAGGAAGAAGAAGAAGAGAGATTGAGAAAAGAAGAACTTGCAAGATCAAATGAAAATATCAAGATTCAAGTTCATAGATTTGATGTTAAATGTTGCTATACTCAATCAGAAGTTTGGATGGCTCAGTCGGAAGCTAAAATATACAACCGGGAAGTTATACCATCATATATTGAGTCACCCTTCATATAAACATGGAAAATAAGCTTCAGAGGTGATTTTCATGGGCAATTATCGATCAAGTTATCGATAAAATGCATCCTCTGTTATGCTCTGTTCTTCGTTTAGCTCTGACATAGGTTCGATATTTCTTCAATATCTCTCAAACCACAAATCCGTTTGAGGTGAAACTTGATTCATATGAAACTAGACTCAAAACACGGTTCATGGACACCAAAATCAACTTCAAAGAGTTTCATATGAGGGAGATATGTTGCTCGAAACATTGCAGTAAGGATTAACGCCTTGATTCCGACCTTCAGTCACTGTGATGAATATAACTTTGTAACCACAACGAATTTTGGGTTGATTCTTGTTGCATTATAAATTAGACTCAAAGAGCTTTCTGGGGATAGGTCATTTGCAAAATTTGGAGTTGAATTGGAAGAGTTATGATCACTCAAAGTTGACCTTCGTTCTGCTTGAATCAGAATTCGAATTTATGGAGGCAAAGACCAGAAGTTCTACATTGATTGATTAAGCTCTCGAGCAACATACTACTCAAACATGTTATTGAGTAAAAGCACTAGAAGAAATGAAGAAATGAAAAGCCATTATCAGATGTTACTCGAGCCTGATCAAACAACTACATACTCAATCATTTTATCAAGTTCCTGGTACTATCTCTTCAGTTCTTCTCTTTTATCTTCATATGCATTATTGAGATTTTATAACCTATTGGATAAATGGATTTATCGATCACTTGATCGATAAACAAGGTTAACGTTATGGATAAATAGGCATTTATCGATAACATGATCGATAAATAGATTATCGATGAGAAGACAGATAAATGGTAATGCGGTGTATTCATTCTATGTTTTGCTTTAGTCTCCATCTATCGATCACCTTATCGATCAGTCATTTATCGATAATATGATCGAACATTGCTTCATAGCTCTGCATGCAGATAATTATTTTAGTAGCTTATCGATCTGATCGATCACATGATCGATAATTAGCACATCGTTTTTAAACCATGATTCTTCGATCACTAGATCGATAATCTTATTACCGCACTTCATGTTTACCTTGTTTTCACATAACGTGATCGATAAATCAGCTTTTTGGTTTTACAAGAATAGATCTTTTTATCGATAATATTATCGATCAACCTTTTATCGATCACCTGTTCGATTAATCCACATAGTCTGTGTTTTTCGCTGAATATATTCTTACTCATTGTTTATCGATAACCTTATCCATCATCCATTTATTGATAATTTGTTCGATCATCAATGACTAAAGTTTCATTTCTGTAACACTTGGATTATCGATAATCTGTTCGATCAACAAGTATTCGATCACTTGTTCGATCACTGTACAAATTCATTTCATAACAGCATTTCACGATGATTTCAAAATCCTTTATCTTTTTATCTTCAAAGCTTTTCTCAGCCTTCTTTTTACACATAACTCTCTATTAAAAGGATACGAAGGCAAACGTAACTTGAAAAGGTTTGTTCTTGCATAAATCATTTTTGGGTCACTGTATTCATGTTTCATCATTTATCGATCATTTGTTCGATCATCATATGATCCATAATCTATTCGATAATTGCATCTATCTGCTATATCTTTTCTTCATGTAATTAATCGATAATATAATCGATCAAAGCTTTATCGATCAAGACATCGATCAAGTAAGTTCATCTTACTTTCTGAATATCTGATGACTGATTCCATGTTTTCCAACTTATTGTTTCTAAGATTATCAGATACTTATCACTTGATCTGAGCAAGATTATTTCAGGTAAAGAGCCACAACGAATTTATGAGGTGAAGAATCGACTTTCGTCAGAAGCTTCCAACGGCTAGTTTCAACGGTCATATTCTTCAAGCCAAACGGGAAGAAAATGCTCAACGGTCAAGTACCCAATATCATCTATGAATAGAAGAGCATTCAAAACAAGAAAAAGATGAAGAGTCTGAGCTTACAACATCAAGTGCTAAAATGCCGAAGCAACATATTCTCGTTTAAAGCTCCTAAAGAAAACTCCTGTCTCTGTACTTCATAGACTAAAACATATGTATTCGTAAGATAGAGAGAAGAGTTTCCCAAACGTGCTTAAGATTCATCTATCACTTCTTTGAGAGAAGAAATATTCAATCTTCTTTATCATTATCAGATTGTATCCTTACGGTGTGTAAGGGGGAGTATTACCTCAGTGAGAGGTTGTTGTTGAATTAGACTGGTTAGTCTAAGGATTGTAAGTGGCGACACAAGTGCCCAGATCAAACTTGTGGTTGTAGTGGTTCTCAAGTACCCGTGTTAAACTTGAGAGAGATAGTCGATTGAAAATCTCAGGGGGAGCCTGGGGACTGGACGTAGGTCAGTGAGAACCGAACCAGGATAAATCACAGTTTGCATCTTCTCTTCCCTTACTTCTTATATTTCTAGCTAAACCATTTTACTACTGTGATTATGCTTATGTCGATTCATTGTTTTTATACTCAGAATTTCTTATGAATTTTATTACATTGTGAAAAGGTTTTTAATTTTAATTAACACCCAATTCACCCCCCTCTTAGGTGATCAGCCATTCTTACAGTTCTCGGTTCTGGCACTGTTAATCCCACACCCTCTATCCGTTTGTCATCTGTGCTAAATGTCCCTAAACTTGCTTTTAATCTCCTATCTCCCAGTAAACTCACTCGTCAACTAAACTGTTGGGTCTCACTTTTTCCTTCTCATTGCTTGATACAGGATCTTTTGACGAGGTGGACTATTGGTAGAGGTTATGAATCTGGCGGGCACTATATACTGGATGATCGGGTGTCTCATGCGGTAGCTTGCACTAGCAGTCATACTCCCTTTGAAGTTCATTGTCGATTGGGTCATTTGTCTTTATCTTCTTTTAAGAGAGTTTATCCTCAATTTCAGCATTTGTCGTCTTTAGATTGTGAGTCATGTCAGTTTGCCAAGCATCATCGTCTTCCCTTAGTGTCTCGTGTCAATAAACGGGTTTCATCCCCTTTTGAGTTAGTCCATTCTGATGTTTGGGGTCCTTGTCCTATAGAGTCCAAAGCAGGTTTTAAATACTTTGTTACATTTGTTGATGATTATTCCCGAACAACTTGGTTATATTTAATGAAACATCGTTCTGAATTGTTTTCTCATTTTTGTGCCTTTTGTGCTGAGATTAAAACTCAGTTTAATGTTTCTATTCGCACCTTACGAAGTGATAATGCTAAGGAATATCTCTCTACTTCGTTCTAATCTTACATGCTTCAAAATGGTATACTTCATCAGTCGTCTTGTGTTGATACACCAGCTCAAAATGGTGTTGCAGAAAGAAAAAATCGCCATCTCCTTGAAGTAGCACGTGCACTTTTGTTTCAAATGCAGGTTCCTAAACCATTTTGGACTGACGCGATCTCCACTGCATGCTTTCTTATTAATCGAATGCCTTCCTCTGTTCTTGATGGTAACTCTCCTTTTTCTACCCTCTTTCCTTCTAAGCCTTTGTTCCCTATTGATCCTAAGATATTTGGGTGTGTTTGTTTTGTGCGGGATGTACGTTCATCTATTTCAAAGTTAGACCCCAAGTCTCTTAAATGTGTCTTCCTTGGATACTCCCAGGTCCAAAAAGGTTACCGTTGTTTCTCACCTACTCTCAATCGTTATTTAGTATTGCAGATGTCACCTTTCAGGAGTCCACACTATTTCTCGTGTCCTTCCCTACCTACTCCACCTGCGGAGGAGGATGATATTCTGATATACTCTGTCACTTCACCATCCCCATCGTCATAAGCATCCGCTCCCGCACCCGTTCAACCATTTGATCGTGTGTATACACGACGGTCACAAGAGATTACTACCGCCACGCCAGCTTCTATTCCTCCCTTGTCCACTTCGCCATCAGATCTTGAGTTGAGCAACACTGAACCTCGTTCTGACCCTAATCCTGAGACACCTCCTGTTCCAGACCCGGATGCCTCTCTTGATCTACCCATTGCCCTTCGCAAAGGTAAACGTACTTGTGCCCATCCTATTTCCTCTTTTGTTTCCTATGACCACTTGTCTCCTGTGTCCAGTTCCTTTGTTGCCTCCCTCGATACTATCTCTATGCCCAGAACTATTCGTGAAGCCTTGGCCCACTCAGGTTGGCGTGCTGCAATGGAAGAGGAGATGGCGGCTCTTGATCGGGCTGGTACATGGACCCTGGTCGATTTACCGACAGGCAAAAAGGCCATTGGTTGTAAATGGGTGTTAACTTCGAAAACTAAGGCTGACGGCACACTTGACCGCCTTAAGGCTCGCCTTGTGGCTAAAGGTTATGCACAGACTTATGGCATTGACTATTTCGAAACCTTTTCTCCTGTTGCTAAGCTCTCATCTGTTCGTCTATTCATCTCTCTGGCTGCTACTTATGATTGGGATCTACATCAGTTAGACATTAAAAATGCCTTCTTGCATGGTGATCTCCATGAAGAGGTCTATATGGAGCAACCACTTGGGTTCGTTGCTCAGGGGGAGCGTGGGAAAGTATGTCATCTTAAGAGGTCCTTGTATGGTTTGAAGCAAAGTCCTCGTGCATGGTTTGACCGGTTCAATACTGTCGTACAGAAATTTGGCATGAGCCAAAGCAAGTGCGATCATTCTGTGTTTTATCAAAGAACAATGGCTGGCATGATTCTCTTGGTGGTGTATGTAGATGACATTGTGATCACAGGCAGTAATGGTTCGGGCATCTCGTCCCTTAAGTCCTTTCTTAATTCCCACTTTCAGACGAAGGATCTGGGCTCTCTGACATACTTTCTAGGTATTAAAGTTATGAGAAGCAAGAAGGGCATATTACTGACACAGCACAAATATGTTCTTGACCTACTGAAGGAAACTGGAAAGTTGGGAGCAACACCGACTAAATTTCCTATGGTTCACAACCCACTCCTTGACGCTGATGGGAGCATACCGCTCGATGACTCTCTTGATGCTGAGAAACGAATGCTTGAGGCTCAAAAGAGCAAACCATTTGAGAATCCTGAGAGGTACAGGAGAATGATTGGCAAGTTAAACTATCTCACTGTAACTCGTCTGGATATTACTTATCCAGTCAATGTACTGAGCCAGTTCATGGCATCCCTGACTGTCAGACAGTGGGAAGCCTTGGAGCATGTGTTACATTATTTGAAGGGATGTCCAGGTCGTGGGATATTATACAAAAATCATGGCTATACAGACATTGAGTGCTTCTGTGATGCGGATCATGGCAGATCAAAGGCCACGAGACGGTCTACTACAGGATACTGTGTCTTTGTAGGCAGGAATCTGGTATCCTGGAAAAGCAAGAAACAAAATATGGTGTCCAGATCGAGCGCAGAGGCAGAATACCAGGCTATGGCATAGTCTGTATGTGAGATAATCTAGATATATCAGCTATTAAAGGAAGTTGGCCTCAAAACCACTTTGCCAGCAAAGTTGTGGTGTGATAATAAGGCTGCCCTACATATAGCCTCTAATTCTGTGTTCCATGAACGTACCAAACATATTGAGATTGATTGTCACTTTATCAGAGATAAGCTTCAAGAGAACTTCATCTCCACTGGATATGTGCGTTCTAGTGATCAATTAGGCGACCTTCTAACTAAAGCTCTGAATGGGACTCGTGTTGACTATCTGTGTGACAAGTTAGGCATGATTAACATTTATGCTCCAACTTGAGGGGGAGTGTAGAGATATGATATGATTTGATATGTAAATATTATGTAATTATGATTAGGATTTGATAGGATATGATATTATCATAATGATCCATTAATGCAAAGGCTCCCCTCACTTGTACATATATGTGTATATTCTGATCAATGAAATACAAGAGAATTATTTTCCATATTCCTTTTACTACAATAGTGATTATGAAGCTTCGAAAAAATGAAGATGCCATTGTCACTTGAAGCCTGATGTTGCTTGACATGAGCTTTATAGTTTAGTTGTTTGTTGTGAACTTAATGTTTATTTGGTGTTCATCTTCGTCTTCACTCTTCCATTTAGTTTGTCTATTTAATATATTTTATTGCAGTGTGATGGATATTTTGAATGTTTACATATGATGATATTTCTATTTGTGACCTAATTTTATTGATATTTATATCTTTTATTAGTAATTTTATTATTTTATATTTATTATTTTGATTAAATATGCAAGAAACATGAAAAAAATTAAATCTATAGTTAAAAGAGCTAAAAGCCTGCGGGCCAGCCCGAGCTCGTTGTCCCACGGGTCGGGCTTGAAAAATCAGCACGTTTCTGGGAGTCGGGGTGGCCCGTTTAAGCCCGACTCTGCAAGGCCGACCTGGCCCATTTTCCCAGTGCTACCCAAACTATGCTCAAGCTTCTCCAGAGATGCGACGCACTTCTTGTCTTGCTTGGGGTGGTCGTATTTTCCTGTATTTTGTATTTGCTTCGGAGGACTTGCACGTAGAGGAGATTCTTTTGTGTTACCAACCCATGGGCTATCTTCATTAGGAAGGTTGTGTTTTGTGCTTCTATATCCTTGAGTCCACAGCCTCCATTTCTCTTTGGTTGGCACAGGCTATCCCATTTGATTAGTTGAATGTTGCGTTGGTCATTTTTGTCGCCCCATATAAACTTCCGAATCAGCATTTGTATTTTGTTGCAGGTTGAAGTAGGCAGTTTGGTTGATTGCCTTGTGTAGAGGGGGATGGTAGAGAGCACCAACTACGCTAAGGTTATTCTTCCTGCCAGAGAGAGTGTCTTGGCTTTCCAACTTGAGAGTTTGCTAGCGATTCTCGCTGTAATATAGTGATAAGTTTCCCTGGTGATGCGCCCATGCAGAAGAGGAATGCCCAGATGACGTCCAAGGTGGTCGGTTCTTTGATAGCCCAGTATATTGCATATTGAAGTTGCCTCTTGTGTACTGACATTTTTTTAGAAGTAGACTCTACTTTTGGCCTTACTCACCTTGTGTCCAGAAACGCAACAGAAATCTTCTAAGAGTCTGTGTACCAAGTCAATTTGAGATCGTTTGACTGAGCTGAAGAGAATCAGGTTGTCTGCGAAAAAGAGGTGCGAGGGGGGTCCGTGTTGCCCCATTTTGATAGGCTGCTAGTTGCCCGAATGGACCTCGACATTAATTGCTTGGGAAAGGCGCTCCATGCATAATACAAATATGTAAGGGGAAAGGGGGTCTCCTTGATGGATTTCACATTGCGGAGTAAAGTGGTCAAATGGTTTCCCATTTTACAGCACTTGCATCGAGGTCATAGTAATACAGTTCATGATTAGCGTGACTATGCATTCAGGGATTCTTACTTCCCGGAGAGCTTGGACAATGAAGTCCCACCTTAATCTGTCAAAGGCTTTTTCAAGGTCCACCTTGATAGCCATCCACCCAGTCTTCCCAGTTTTGTAGAGCATTGAGTGAATGACCTCCTGGGTGATGATTATGTTATCGGTTATACTCCTTCTCTTAATGAAGCTAGCTTGGTTGGGGAGAGTAAGGAGTGGCATCACTGCCTTTAACTGATTAGCTATGACTTTTGTGATGATCTTGTAGGTCATTATGCATGAGCTTATTAGCCTGAATTCCTTCAGTGTTTGGGGGTGCTTTGTTTTAGGAATTAGGGAGATGAGTGTTCTGTTGTAGCTATCATCAATGGGTCCACCTTCGAAAATAGCTCTGGTTTCTGAGAAGACTGAGTCCCCTACTATATCCCATTGAGATTGGAAGAACAAGGCGTGCAAGCCATCTGCTCCTGGGGCTTTCAAGGGTTGCATTTCGAAGATGGCTCGTTTGATGTCTTCTTTTGTGACTACACCACCAAGCATAGATAATTGTAGATTAGTTAAGGGAGGAAATAAACCTTCATACCTGAACTCCCCAGCCTGCTCATCCTCCAAGGAGAATAGTGACTTGAAATAGTTTTTTGCTAAGCTACTTAAACTCTCCTAGTTTGCTTCCCATTCGCCCCTATCATTTTTAAGAATTGCTATGTGGTTCTGTCTTCTCCTGATGAGAGCTTTAGTGTGATAGTAGCTTGTATTTTGATCTCCTTTACTTATCCATGTGCTTCGGGATTTCTGAATCCATAAAAACTCCTCTTGAAGGCAGGCATTTTTGTATTCTACAAGAAGCTGCTATTCCAACTCAAGATAATGTTCAGATTGTGGGTGGTTTTCCAACGCTTTTTGTACCCCGATAAGTCGAGCTCTAAGTTTCCTTTTCTTTTGTCCCACTATACCGAAGACTTCTTTATTCCAAATTTGGGCCTGTTTTGTGAAATTATTGATCTTCTCCTGCAGTCCAGCACCATTAGCCTAGGTTGTAGAAACAAGCTGGTGGAAGTCTAGGTGAAGTAGCCATGCTACTAAAAACCATAAGGGGCCTGGTCCTTTCCTTTCGGGTTCTCCACTTTTTATTAGTAACGGTTTGTGGTCACTTTGGAGCTTTGGGAGGTGTATTACTATGGAGTTTGGATGATCCATAATCCAGTTGTTGTTCCAGAGGGCTTAATCCAGTCGAACTAACAGGTTGCCTCTTTGCCACGTGAATTTTGGGCCCACGAAGCCCATATCTATCAAGCCTGAGCTTTAGATGAACTGTTGAAATTTAACACAGTGATTTTGAATTCTATGGCTCCCCTTTTTCCCTCACTGTTGGTAAGTGTTGCATTAAAATTGCCGGTGATTAGCCAAGGTGATATTACATTATTAGCAAGCCTGGAGAGCTCTTGCCAAACATGTAATCTAAGTGTTGGGTTGGGGCTTTCGTAGACTGCGGTGAAATTGCAGGTCTTACCTCTATTGACGTCAGTCCCTTCGGTATGTATGAACTGTCTATGATTTAGTAAAATATTGACTATGATGTAGTTGTTCCATAGGAGCCAGATCCCCCATGAAAAACCTTAGGCTTCAATTCTATGGGAGTTTGGGTAGGCAATCCTTTTGGTCACTCTATCTACTCTAAGGCTGAAAATTCTAGGCTCAACCAAAATGACCATATCTAGTCTGTATCCTTGGAGAAAGGATCTTAAAGTAAGCAAAAAACATGAGCTAGCTGCATTCTGGCAGTTCCAGACAGGGAAGGTTTTATTCATAAGGAAAGGTAGATTATTGCTCCATATCAGAGTGGTTGAAGATCAAGTCCTCTTCAAAGGCTGTCTCCGTTGCTTCCACATAGTGCACCTCCTCATCTGATCCAATAGGTACCCCTAAGGCTTCTGTTAAAGCTCTCGTGGTCTCCTCCAAGGGGCCTCCCATGGCACCTTTAAACATTGGTTTCAGGTTCCTTATCTTGATGGGAGTTTGTAGTTTAAAGCCCAGTTTCGTTGGGCTTCGTTTAGACAGCTTGGGCTGGATGTTCTCCTTATCTATCTTAGCCTTTGTCTGGTTCATGGACTTGTCTTATGGGGGTCTGTTGCTGTTTGGTTTTGGGCTGGCTGTTGAGTTCTGATGCTGACAAGGATTATCTAGAGCTACTACAGAATATGTCTTTCCATCTAGGGTCGTAAGAAGCCTGTATTCCTTGTAGGCGTTTGTTTCAAAAAGGTTTTTAGAGGGGGTCATAGCCTTTGCAGGCTTTTGGTGACTTGAACTCTCTGATAGTCTCTCCTTGCTAGGCATTGACTTTGGGACCCATTCTCTTTTTTCCTTCCCTTTTTGTACTTCCTGTTGGGATACGGGTCCTTGGTTAGCATTTGCAACAGAGGGTCTTTTACCTTCCTCATGGTTTTCTGCATTCTCTGAGGTTGCAAGGACTCTATACTTGTTATTGATCTGTTCATTCCTAGGGAGATTACCTGCTGCCTCTTTTTTGTTGGCCCTGACATTTCTCCATGATCGAGAAGGTATCTTCATCCACTCCCCGTAAATCTGACCCTCAAGCTCTTGTGGTTTACACGCCGTATTGGCATCCACTACCGGAGATGGGAATGCAGTTGCCGCTCTGTGTACTCTGAGCTAGTCGGGGTGTTAGCTAGGGTTTCTTGCTGCGTTTTAAGTGGACACGTTATATCCAGGTGCCCATAACGACCGCAGTGGTAGCAAATTGTGGGGAGCCCTTTGTATTCCACAAATTGTGTGATCCCATCAAGTTTGAGCATGGCGATGAGTGGCTTTGTTAGGTCAAGTTTGACTGCAAGCCTTACAAATCTCACCTTTGCGACCCCCGCCGTGTTATAATCAATTCTCAAGACTTTTCCAATGACGTCTCTTATGGCTCTCAGTATGTTCTTGTGGTAGTAGTGATACGGCAGGCCGGGTAATCTGACCCATCCAAACACCTACTTGATTTCTAAGTTGAGCGGGGAGAAGGTGGGTTCCCATGGATGAACCGTTAGATAGTGTCCTAGGACCACCCAAGGTCCTCCTAGTAGTGCATGGTGGTAATTAGCTTCTTTCTCAAACTTCGCCATGTTGCATCCTCCTTCTAGTTTAGCGAGTTTTATTCGGCCTTTGGGTTGCCACATGGTTATGATTCTTCCGTACAGTGTTTCCTACCTGACGAATCTGCCCAGGATTTTTACAACCACTGCCATTTTCATGTATCCCACCATTATGTCTTTAACTTTGGGAGAAAGAGATAGTAGGGATGAGTCCCGTTGTGTCCACTGTTACATCTTCTGCACTAAGAACTAGCTCTTCTAGAGGTAGCAGTTGTGCACCTTCCTCTTCGTTGCTATTACCCATCAGCTTGTCCTTGAAGAAAGGCGGGCTTTTCAGATTCTCCGGTGCTTGCCCATTCTATTCGAGGGGCTGGTGTTGTAGGTTTATGGTGTCAGAATTTTGGGCTGTTGGCACCTCCTCTTGAAAGAGTTGCTTTTGTAGGCCTTCCCAGTTATGCTTCTCGATTGATGCTGTAGCTTGTTCCCCCATTTCCAAATCCGTGGAGGCTTCATCTGGATCCCATGTACACACTTTTTTTGAGCTCCTATTATCTGCAGAGCTGGGGGCTCGTTCATTCTTTAGGGCCAGGTTGACATTAATGCTTTGTTCCATCTCTGTCCTGTTGCTTAATGATCACTCAGGTACCTCTTCGCCACTGGGGGTGGCAATTTGGTTTTCTTCCTCCACTGCAGTGGGCAACGAAGGCTACTCAGCTCACCAGAGATCACCACAATGGTAGTGATCCCTTGGCATGATTTTCAAGTGAGAGAAAAGTCAACTTCTTTCCTTTGGTAAAGATAGAAATAATGTTTTTAATACCAATACTTGTAATCACGAAATTCATGTGGGCTTCTGTTATGCGTAATCATTGATTCAAAATTCTCCAAACAAGTAGCGAGCTTAAAAATTACATGCAAGCATGTAACGCTTTTATTTCAGTCAACTACAAATAGAAATGGAAATTACATCTAAGATTAGGCTGTATTCTTTTTATTTTTTCAATCAAAAATTTTAGGTTGCACTCTATGTGGTCCAAATATGATAGATATAAAAAAAAATACTTTTTATATGATTAACTAGTTGAGTCAAATTTAAGTATTGTTGGTTCAATTGAAGATAACTCCCTGGGACGTATCGCTCAAATAATTGGTCCGGTACTGGATGTAGCTTTTTCCCCAAGGAAGTTATAAAAGTGCCTTGCATTCGCATAGACTTTAACTTGAAATCTTATATTAGACTTTAACTCAAAACCATAAATCCCCCTTTGGAAGTTTGTTTGCTAAATAGTACCTGAAATCTTAAGGAGTTGTTAAGGTCATACAGTGTAAATAAGTTTCATAATGAAAAGACAAAAATGCCCTTAAAGTTTAATAGATGAGAAATAGGCAAGAATAGAGGGGGAAATGGAAGATCAATTGCACATTTAGAGATTTTAGTTGCACACACAAAAGATCAATTGCACATATAGAAGTTTGATTGCATTCACTATGTTTTGAACAAAATAGAAGATCAATTGCACATATACAAATTTTGACTGCACACATGGAAAGTCAATTGTATGTGACGGAAGTTTGATTGCACATACCATGTTTTGAATGAAGTGGAAGATCAATTACACATTTGGGGATTTTAATTGCACATATGGAACATTAATTGCATGTGATGAAAGTTCGATTGTACACACCATATTTTGAATGAAATAGAAGATCAATTGCATGTATAGGAATTTTAGTTGTACTCATAGAAGGTCAATTGCACATGACGGAAGTTTGATTGCACACACCATATTTTGACCTAAATGAAAGATCAATTGCAAAAATAAAGACTTTGATTTATTATTTAAAAAATAAATTTCTAATTTTTCACTTAAGACAGTTAGATTAGGTTTGATGATGTAGATCATAATTAAAGGTTTTTTCCCCAAAAAAAAAAAGGAATAGGGGTTAAAAGTTCATAACAAAGTTATGGTTGCACAAATAAAATAAAAATTTTGTAATTTTAAAAAATATTTGTGCTCTTGAAGAAAACAATAATATTAAAAAATAATAACTAGTAGTATTACATAACAACAACAAAGCAGAGTAGATATATATGGTACTATCTCCTATACTTAATATAAAAGTTAATTAACTAATTTAAATAAATTAAACAAATTAGTTAAGTTAGTTATTTGTAACAAATAAATGTTTTTTTAAAATACTCTTGTTAATAATATATATTGGCTAGAATATCTATTTGAACAAATGTTTAACATGTGCCTGTAATTACTACAATGATTATCTTAAAAACAAATAAATAAATATAAAAGACGAAGTGAACCAAAATCTTATATTTAGAATCAAATTGAATATCAAATTCGCTTTTATATCAAGAACACGAGGTGGTATATTACATTACATATCTCTTTTTTTGGCATTAAAAAAATCCATTTATGCATCTCAACACTCCCATAAAAATTCACATGCTTATAATAAAATGAGATTGTAAAAAAAAATTCACCAAAAAAATGTTATACAACTGAAAATATAAATTTTTGCCCAAGATCTATTTTTTCGTCTTAAATAAAAAAAATCAATTATTCTGTTCATAATTTTACCTCAAATTTCTTAGTTGTTATGTTATATGTTTATTTTAGGGGAAATCACAAATAAAGACCCTCGAATTAGCAAAATCACTCTATGGTCACCTGAATATGCCAAATTACCATGAGGGACCCGGTCTCAAATTGCAAATAGCAAATGTTGGTGAAAAGACGAAATTGCCCCTCAGTGATTTGAACCTGCTGAACCCGCGGCACGTAGTTCCCCTACTATCGACAACTTCCCACTGTTCTCTACATTCTCCCTATTGTCTCCATTTTCGCGCACCTGCGTACTGCCATTTTGCCGTAAGAGTAGTGTGGAGAGGAGTGTTGAGACGGTGAAGAGCATATTTGCTGTGACAGAGGTGAACAAGCAGTGGTTTATTGGCATTGTGGAAGGGTTCAGAGAAGTCGAAGGCATCGTTGAATAGTGCGGCAGCAATCGCTTTAGGTGATCAGAGTTAGCAGCTACGTTGGGCAACTGATTGTAGTAAGTTTGTTGGCTAATTTTGTTTGGATTGGTTGCTGCAAGAATGTGCGAATGATTGGTGAGAGTAAAAGAGTTTAGGGTAGGAAAGTAGAAGTACCCAAATTTTGATTGAGTGATGAAGAATGTTATTTAACAGAAAAATATAGGTTTTTTCTGTTAAATAACCTGTGGGAATGGTATTTATGTGGGGAGGGAATGACAATATCAGTTTCGTAGATGACAATAATAGTAGGGAAAATAACGACATAGGATATAGTCAAGGGTAAATTTAATTGAAGAGGTACTAAGTGTGTTTTGTTATAAATGAGAAGGTGGATGGTGGGATTTGATAAGTTCTGTAACGAAAATGATAATTTAAGAATAGGAAATGACAAGTTGATTAATTGGGAATCAGAAGATGTCAATGCGAAACTGACAAGTTGGTAATGGGAAATAACAAGGTTATAACAGTGAATAACAAGATTTGTATGCGGAAGTAAGAATTTGATAATAGGAAATGACTTGTTTGAATAACAAAGCTGAGTATGACAATAAGACAAGTTTATCATTTCAAATGACAAGTTAAACTACTAGTGTATGATCAGAAATAACAATTATGATAAGTATGTGGGAATAACAAGTTGAGCTTAAAGAATTGACAACTTTTGTAGAGAGAATAAAAAGTTTATCATAGGCGTTTGATTGACAGAACGAGTATTGACAGAATTGTTGTTAGTCAGTTAATAAGTTGTGTTAGTGAACTATTGTATGTTGAATATTTTGCAGGAAAAAGGACATGGCATCTGAGGGAGCCTCCGGATCAAAGTCGACACACAATGGCTGGTTGCTATTCAGAAGGGAGTATTTGGCAACATTAGGTGATAGTGATATCAGAGGCAAACAAAAAAGAGACGCTGTGTCAAAGGCATGGAGAGCTTTGTCTGATGAGGAGAGGAAGAGGTACACAGAGGAGGCGAAGAAAAGAAGGCCAGAAAAGATTGAAGAGGAGAAGAAAAAGAAATATGTACCATCATTTTTAACCCGAGTGTCCTTGAAAGGTTTTAAGAAATTACTGCACTTTGTGAATAATAATGATGAGTTAAGGGATAGGGTGGAGAGGATAGGATTTGGAAGCTTGTTGAAGGTTGGATTGAAGAGACTTCCCCGCAATCTCCTTGTGACTATGCTAAGATCATATGACCCACCAACACATCAATTTACAATACGGGGGAAAACTGAGGAAATAGGAGCAAAACATGTTGACAAGCTCCTAGGAATACGCCATGGTGGGGAGAAGATTAAAATTGAAGTTTCGGAGGATGATGAAATGTACAAGAACTTGAAGAATCAGTATCGGAGAGTGCCATTCAGCAAAATACTAGATGACATTATTTCTGGGGAGGAAGATCACAGATTTGAATTCTTGTTTGTCCTATACACGCTGGGTACCTTTCTATGTCCGTCATCTAGCTCAGAAGTGAGTGAGCGGCTGGTGAGAGTCATGCGTTCCACGATGGATGACTTTGGAAAGTATGATTGGGCAACACATGTTATGGAGGACCTATGGAAAGAAATGGCTGACTTTGTGAAGCTGTATAGATAGGGTAATGATGGGCAGGGGAGCAGTACTGTTGGTGGCTGCGTATACTTGCTTCTGGTATGACTATTTTGTTTCTCACTGTGCAATACTTTATTGGCAATATGAACAATGTAATTGGTGATGATATGTGGTGTTGCAGCTTTTTTTCGGTGAGCATTTTAACCTCATTCAAGGTTCACAGCGAGGCTCCACCAGTGCTATCCAATACTGGACAGATGAGAAGATCAAAGAATTGGCAAATACTGAGAGGAAGAGCGTTAGGGGGCTGTTGTATGGTGAGAAAGGGAGTGATGTTGTGTTTGGCAAAGACGAGAGGATAAATGTTGATTCTCTGGACCCGGTATGTATATCTTTGGTAGAGTGATATTCTTGGTGAACTTCTTGTTTGTGATAGTTACGTTGTCATTTGATAAATTGACTTGGTATATATAAAACTTATGTTGTGATTAGGTTTAGTGAAGTTGTCATTTGTTATAGTTGACATTGTTACTTGATAAACTTAACCTGTTAAAAACGGTACCAAAGTTGTGATTGGGTAATGTGAACTTGTCATTCGGTAAAGTTCAGGTTTGGGTTGTTATTTGATAAAGTTGTTATTGATTATGCCTGAGTTGTGATGGGGTCAAGTGAACCTGTCATTTGTTACAATGTAGTTGTTATTTGATGTATCGAAGTTGCTAATTATAATTTATTAGTTGTGATTGGCTAAACTGAACTAGTCATTTGATATAGTAAAGTTGTTATCTGACATACCAAAGTTGTTATTTATACTACTGATGAACTTGTTATTCGCAATAGGGAGAGGTTGTAATTTGTTATAGTGTAGTAAGCTTGTAATTTCATATACTGAAGTTGTTATTTATAATATTTAACTTGTCATTGGGTAAAGTGAGCTTGTCATCTGCAATAGTGAGATCATGATGTGGTATAATTATGTTGCTAGTAAATTGATAAACGCCATTGTCATGCAGGAGCTGAAGCAGTTGCGTGCACGATTAATGAAGAGGATAGAAGAAAGCCATCAGAGGCTGATGAATATGGTAGATGAGGAGCTGTTGAAGGTGCACATTCCAAGAGAGGCAGATGGGAAGAGAAAAGGAAAGGCTCCTGCTGAGACACTCGCATCAATTGTTAGTGGGTCTGAAGATGACGATGAAGAGGAGAGACAGCATGCTGGTGAGACTAGTGAAGCTGTGCAGAAGAATGATGGAGGGAGTGATGGTGAGAGTAGTGAGGAGAAGGAGAAAGATGACGAGGGGAGTGATGATGAGACAAGAGAGGAGGAGGAGGAGGACAAGGAGAAAGGTGACAGGGGGAGTGATGATGGGACAAGTGAGGAGGAAGGCAAGGAAAAGGATGATGGAGAGAATGATGAAGATAGTCAGGACAAGGATGAGGGACAGAGTGCACAGAAGGACAATGATGAAATGGAGGGTGACATACCCACGCCTACTACCCCCATAAACCTGTCATCTAATGTTGAAGGTGATGATGCGGAGGGTGACAGAGCCGTCACTATATCCCCCCTAGCAATTGTCAAATATGTTGACCCTGTTGAGAGGCAAACCCCCATCAGGGTGGAACCTTTGACAGCAGCTGAAGGTGTGCAGGCACAACAAGTAAGGAGATCTAGCAGGGTTCGCTTCAACAAAATTAAGTCTCCTTGGTTGGAGTTGAAGGCACAAACAAGGTTGAAGAGGCCTGCAGAGGATAAAGACATTTTCTTCACCATTGTCAGCCGAAGTGTGAAAGGTGATGAAGGCGACTAGTAAGTATTGTGATACTCAGCTTTTGTGATGGGGTTTTATTATCACTTGTTAACATAACCCATATGCTAACTCACTTCAACCATTGTCAGTCCTTTGATTAAAATGTATGATGAAGATATTACCCGACGCTTGCTGCATTCTCTTGGGGGAAATAACAGAGTTAGTAACAGGGTCATGTCATTAGTTTGTAAGGCCGTGGTGGATGAGCAACAGGCTGTGGAAGGGCGTGTAAGGAGGCATATTTTTTATGCGGACTTCATGGTGAGGTTTCTTCATTAGTTTGTGAAATGATAAGTTTGTATATGAAAATTACAAGTCCTCAAAGGCAAATGACAAGTGTAGTATATAAAGTAACAACACTGTTAAGGCAAATAACTGTCTAAAGAAACTAATTGCAAACTGACAAAATCAATTTGTGTTCTTTATTAGGAGTTAATGATCCGTGACCCAGCTCGGTGGGACCCTAACTACCATGCACGACAAATAATTCCTCAATTTGTCGGGTACAACATAGGTGACTGTGACTTGGTTATGGGTCCTGCACTTGTTGGTGAGCACTGGTTTTGCTTTGCCCTTGAACCCAACACCATGAAGTTCTATGTCCTGGATTCCATGCGAGGAACTGTTCAGTCTAAGAAGACCACAACTAAGAAGAAGCAAGCAGTCACCTATGACCCTCAGGAAATGGCCATAGCAGGATGTGTAAGAATCACCTGGGCATATTACATTGTATTATTATTGTCTGAAATTATAGTGATGTTGATGAATATCTGATATATGTGTAGAGAGAAAGGTTCCACGACATTATTGGCATGGTTAGGCCAGATTTGACTGAGAAAATGCCAAATTTGGAAATTGTGCGGCCTGATGTACCTCAACAGAGTAATTTGTGAGTATACATACACTGCACATGTAATTTGCTGATTTCCTATATTTATTCTCGAATTGTTAAACTGTGATGGTGGTGTTGTTCCTAGGAGGGACTGTGGGGTGCATGTCCTAATATGGCTCAGCAGATGGGAACCCAATCTTCCACTAGAATACACCCAGGTGATGTGGTTTGCTTAATTGTTGTGACTGGTAAAGGGGCAAAGTAAGATTAACTTGCTGTTGAATCTGTTTTGCAGGGAGATGTGGCAGCTTTTCGGCGTGATCTGATGTGGTGGCTGGTGAACCATGATAACAATGAATGCCGTGAGGATACGCTGAATCTTATTCCACATCCACAGAAGGGGCGAACGTCCAAAAGGAGGAGAAAGTCCCTATAGAAAAAGAATTTGGGCCATGAAGGACATTGACTGTAGATAATGTTACTGCGTTATCATTATGTGTAGTGAACTTGTTGTCTGGCCTAACTGCTACCCAGTTATGACAATTAGTAATGGTGAAATGACATTTTTATTGACATCATTGAAATTGTGTTCAAGTGATGCTATTTCCACTTTTCTTTAACGTATGACAACATCAATATGCCAATTAACAAGTCCATTAAGCAATATATGAAGTACCTTTTTTTTATGAAATGACACTATTTCCACTTTTGTTTAACATCTGACAACTTCAGTATGCTAAATAACAACTCCGGTTAAGCGATACATGAACTTCAATTTTTTCGAATGAAGTTACAGTATTTCTACTATTGTTTGACGAGTGACAACTTCACTTTGCGAAATAACAACTTCGGAAGTGGAAGCGGCGAAGTTCATTTTTTTCCTGTTTAAATGACAGGCTTTCCACTTTTGTTTACCCAGTGACAACTTCACTTTGCGAAATAACAACTTCGGAAGTGGAATCGGCGAAGTTCATTTTTTTCCTGTTTAAATGACAGGCTTTCCACTTTTGTTTACCCAGTGACAACTTCACTTTGCGAAATAACAACTTCGGAAGTGGAATCGGCGAAGTTCATTTTTTTCCTGTTTAAATGACAGCCTTTCCACTTTTGTTTACCCAGTGACAACTTCACTTTGCGAAATAACAACTTCGGAAGTGGAATCGGCGAAGTTCATTTTTTTCCTGTTTAAATGACAGCCTTTCCACTTTTGTTTACCCAGTGACAACTTCACTTTGCGAAATAACAAGTTTTGTTAACCAATTGGCAATATCAGTATGCCAAATAACCACAAAGCACAGGTGGTTTGACAGCAACCTCTATTTGCTGATATAACAAGTAAGCAGTCTGCATTTACAATACAACCAAGGGAGTTTACAGCAATACTAAGTCAAATAACCACAAAGCACATGTGGTTTGACAGCAACCTCTATTTGCTGATATAACAAGTAAGCAGTCTGCATTTACAATACAAGCAAGGGAATTTACAGCAATACAATGTCATTTAGCAAAAAGTAAGAGGTCCGTTTACAACAACCAGATTTTGCAATAGTCAATAACAAAAAGACATTCACAACGTCGTTGACTTCTTTTTTCCTTGTCAGCAAACATATTACTTGCAAAAATAGCTGTGTAGCTATGCAACTAGCAACACCCTTCTCCCAAAAAAATTAAGAAGAGTGGAGCGTATATACACCAAAAAATTAGTTGTCGCTTGTAGAAATGAACTTCAAAATGGGTTGGGATTTTTGCAACTCCTCCTTGTGTGTCCAGGTTGGTGGCATCTGGTGCAATGGTAGACTTTTTTGTTCTGGAATTGTGATTCCTGCCGTTTAGTCCTTGGTCTTCCAGGAGGCCTACTTGTATTTGGTGGTAAAAGCAGGGTTTGTTCAACAAGATTCTCAAACATATAGTCATTTGGGTTAGGCATATCGATTGTTACCACTGGAACCATGCTCCTGCCATATATTTTCTCCTGTGCTGAAATTTTGTAACAATCTTCAACATATTCATATACATTTCCCCCCACAGTCTTAATGGCTGCACAAGCATGGCAGCATGGAATTCCTGACATTTGCCAACCAAGACAACTACATTGGTGTAGACCAAGGTCTACTCTTTGATCTCCACGAGATGTATGTACACACAGTCTTCCGCCTCCATAATTGTCACAGCTCATATACCTACTGAAATACACACATATATGATGCATGCATCTTCCTTGCTACTTTCTCCCGATGCTCATGGATCATTTGCGCCACATTATGCTTTCTCTCCTTCACCATCCAAGAATTGAAAGACTCAGCTATATTGGTTGTTATATTGTCCCATCTTTTAAATGGAAACTTGCTCATTGCCCACCTATTCACATCACCTTGATTGATAACCCAATCATGTAACTCAGGAGACATAGTTCTCAGCTCTGCCATTGCATTATCAAAGTCACTATCAACCCTTGCATAAGCTACTCTATCAAGAACCTTTAATGCATCTTCTTTTGACCATTGGCTTGTCCTTTTACCTCTGTTTACTTTCACTTGTTCAGCGCTGAAGTTTTCCTTCACATGCCTATAACAATACGCATGTCTTTCACCTCCAAATATTGCTTGGACAGCTCCTATTATGGCATTGTGTCGGTCTGACACAATTGTCACCTGCACCGAACCAACAATTTCTTTAATTTTGAACAGAAACCAAGTCCAGTCATCAAGGTTCTCTGATTTCACCACTGCTATTGCAAAAGGCAACAAGTCATTATCTGCATCATATCCCGACGCTGAGAGTAGTGTCCCCTTATATGGACCACTTAAATGAGTTCCATCAACATATAATATAGCCCTTGCACCACTCAAAAAACCCTCAATACACGAACCATATGCAATGAAAATCCGCTCAAATGTATTACCAATGGAAGCCCATTCAGCAACTGTTTTATCATCAGTTTCCTTTAATCTTTGGCATATCCATGGTATGAACATATAGGATTCTTCTGGTTTCCCATGTATGTGTTCCATGGCCTTTTCCTTTGCTCTGTAAGCTTGAGCATATGTTAGCCTCACACCATATTCCCTTTCCAGTGTCTTCCTTATTTCAGTAGGACGCTTTTCGGTGTGGTTCCTTATCTCCTCAAGTATTATTGATGACGTCAACGCAGCATTGCCAGCAAAAGTGACATCTAGGTTTTCTTGCGCTGAATGAATGTGTTCATTAACGAATGTGGTCACGCGTAATAAAAGAGTATCCCTCCCAACAGCATTTGCACAAATCTTCCATGGACACCCTTCCACTTTACACCTCACATTCATCTTCTCCCTACTGTTTCTCACATATGTCGTTGCAAACTTCTGTGCAATACTAAACCTGTACACAGCCTCCCTAAAAGCTTGGGCATGTGGAATATATTGCCCCACTCCTGCAAAAACTCCAACCCATTTCATGCAATTCAAATTACCCCTCAATGTCCCTTCACTCCCTGAACCGTCACTGAAGTTTGTCTGACTTAAACCCCCTCCTTCATACGTTAGGCATTCAGCACCATAGTCAACAATGAGTGGTTCATAGTTATCACCAAGGTTCACCACACCTTCAGTCATTTCTCCCGACAGCCCAAACAAATTCTCACCCCTACACCCATAATAACAACGTTCGAATAGAAATTAGCAACAACACATTAGCAAATAACAACATTCTACTGTAACAAAGTTAGCATAATAACAAGATTTGTATGGGAAATATCAACAATTCATTATAAAATAACAACTTACTACTGTAACAAACTAAGCAATATAACAACATTTGAATGGAAATTAGTAACAACTCATTACCAAATTACAACTTCCAACCGCAACTTCATTACCTTAATTACAAGATTTATATCTAAATTAACAACAATTCATTACCAAATAACAACTTTCTACTGCTGCGCAGTGCACATGATAACAACATTTCTTTGGGTATTAACAATAATCCATTACCGAACAATAACTATCAACTGCAAAACTTTAACCACTTACATTTCTCCATCATTCACTGCTCCACCTTCCTTCTGGTTCCCTTTCGCTGCTACATACAAATGAGCACTGCTATCGTTATATCTAAACATATTGCAAATATCACCTTCATCATAAAGATCAACCAGTGTGCCCTCAGCAAACTTAACCGTGTACTTAATTTCGCACCCTTTAGCATCATTGTGTACCAACTGTGATATTGTTCCTCTTAATTCCTCCAGTGTTATCCCTTCTTTTATGCTGCTTGCTCTCACACTCCCTCTACCGTATTTAACTTCACCTTCACTGTTTCTTTCAAAATACCCACCAACATGGAAAAAACAAAACAATTCCTTCCAACAGCTTGACCCATTGTAACAGTTCATTTTGTCATCCTAACCTGGAACAACAATTTACATATAAAAAAAATATATTAGCTTCACTATACTTTTATTCAATCAAATTTGAATTTACAAATCAAGACCAACTAACTCTTCTCTTCCCCACTTGACATTAGGGTTTTACAAGTTGGACATTCTAAATGACAAGATCTTTACTCCTCTCCCCCCACTGCACCACCGTTAACTTCATACTCAAACTAATAATTATTACCTCCTTCCATTTCCCCTCCCCCACTCTCCCATTCGTGATATTCCTAACAGAGATCAGTGGCAACCTGCGTCATGAAAATCACAGGTCAACAATCTGACTACAAAGACTAATATTTTGAATCTCAACCCAACCGAACCCTCCTTAAACAGTATTATTCCATGATCAACTCCACCGCTCACTCCCTCCATACCTATCACCCAACAACCCACAATGCCACTCACCACATTCAAGAACAACATCACATTCCTCGGTCTTACAGGGTAGAGAAGAAGAAGAGTATACTTAGAAACATTACAAGCATTACTTACTTGATTCTCAACCATGTGCACCACTAATCTTCTCCTCCAAGCTCTCCACGATCACATTGTTTGTCTCAGCCTTCATTAATGAATCTGATTGACTGAGGGGCAATTTCGTCTTTTCACCAACATTTGCTATTTGCAATTTGAGACCAAGTCCCTCATGGTAATTTGGCATATTCAGGTGACCATAGAGTGATTTTGCTAATTCGAGGGTCTTTATTTGTGATTTCCCCTTTATTTAAAAAAAAAAAAAGAAACTGCTGTTATTGTGCATAGTCATTATGATTTGGGAATGTAACGCCAAGCACATGAGAGGAAACTGAGGCATATTAGCCGTTGCCCCTACAATGCAACGGTCACCTTTTTTCAATTGACGAATATTCAAAAATCAAACTCACAAATCCTCTAACTCTAATATGCCAAATCCTCAAACCCTTTAATTCCCTCTTCTTTCTCTCTATAGACCCCACTTCACTCTCCCCCACCTCCCACAAACTCAGATTCTCTCTGAAGAGTGAAGGTTTGATCACTACCTTCTTCACCCTCCTGCGTAATGGCCGAGACGCAGTCTCTACCGGCGGTTGCAGAAATGAAAATCCCAGTGTTCACAGTGCTCAAGAATGGGGCTATTCTCAAGAACATCTTTATCGTCAACAAATCACCTGAACCACAACCGCTAGCTTCTTCCGTTCAAGATCACAACAACCAGGACCACATCTTAATCGTTGGGCGGCATCCTGATTGCAACATCATGCTCACTCATCCCAGTATCAGCAGATTTCACCTCCAGATTCGGTCCAACCCTTGTTCGCAGAAGCTCATTGTGGTCGATTTGTCTTCCGGTAAACCTTACTAGCATTGACATGTTCGATTCTGTAGCTTTTTTTGTGTTCGAGATTTTTTTTTTTCTTATTAGGGTTCTTGAATCCTGATTGCTTCTTGGTCGTGGTAAGTGCATGGGACGTGGGTATCGGGGAGGAAGATTGAACCTGGTATGAGTGTGCAATTGAAGGAGGGCGACACAATGAGAATTGGGGCTTCCAGTAGGCTTTATCGGCTGCATTGGATTCCCATAAGCCGTGCCTATGATTTGGAAAATCCCTTCGTGTCGGAATTGGACATGGCTGTGGAAGCAGAAAAAGGACAGGAGGACGATGCGTTGCCCGAAGAAGAAGAACAAGAGATGACGCAGGTACGAATTCAGGCTTTAGAGTTCTATCGGTGAAGAGGTTAGAGTCTTGAAAACTCTTTATTTCTTCTTTTTCAATCGTATTTACATTTAACTTTAGTTAAATCAGTCCGCTGATCTTACCTGAAGTTTTAATTTGATGTTTTGAGTCTAAAAATCCGTATTTGAGTATCATATCTGTAAAAGTGTTCCACTTAGCCCCTGTTATGGAATTTGTGTAAAGTTGAATTGTGTTAATATGATGACTAATGCTTTGTCTTTGAAATCTTAAATATACATTAGAAGATAAAATTACATAAACAAAAAGAAAAATCTTTTCAAGTGAGTTGCATATATTTCATTGTGACCCACCATAGGATGATAGACTCCTAGTAATGCCTAATCCAAAAGTCAATTAAGGAGCTTGTGGAAGCTCTCCAAGAGAGCCAGCTATGATGGCATTGTCATTAAATTGTGCCTTTCTTTGAGGAAGCTCAAGGTGTATTGTGAATCTGGCAAGGATAATTTGTTCAGAGTTTTCAGGACTCTAGCTTAAACAGGAGAATTGTGCTTGTATCGATGGTTGTTTGTAAACTAAGTTTATCATCCTGAGTCCTCACTCTACTTGTCTCTCTTTGGCGCCTGCAGAATGAAAGCTTTAGTCCGGTAGATAACGAAGAAGTTCAATCAATGGATTCAATACTGGAGTCTATCAATTGTTTGTTCACTGGTGAGAATTTAGAATACAGTGCGAAGAAAACAATTCCTTCAGAAGACTGCATTTCTTTGCACCGTGATGAAGAAGAGAATTGCCCAAATGATGACCACCTAGAAGATAAAACTACTAGTGGCCTCCTTGGAACTGAAACATCATATTTGGCTACAAACTCTCTGAGTGAAAACGAAGTGTGTGACACAAAATTCCATGCTCTATTGCCTCCTCGTGTAGAATCAGTATATGAACGTAGTAATCTGAATAATACTTCTGAGGGACCACAGAGAATGCTTGATTTTTCTGTAAACGTGGAATCTTTATTCCATGTTGTAGGGGAAAATCAGGCCTATTCTGGAGCAGAGGTTCCCAAAGAGACCAACATTTTAAGCACATTGGGCGATTATTTGAGAGAGAGCTTATGTTTGCCAGTTGTTGAAGCTGTCCAAGGGACCAAAATGCTGCAATATCAAGATGTTCGGCAAAATGCTCCATTCGGTACATTTACTTCACAATTACCGCCTATTGAGCAGAAGGTTCCCTTCGACAAGCATAGGTCCAAAAAGCTAACAAATCTAGATCCTGCGTCTTCTGATATAACAGGTGCAGCTGTAGCAGTTGAAATGCCTAAAGAAACTGGGTCTGGATGCACACTGAGAGATAATGATGGAGGGACACACGTTCTAACAACAGGAGCAGAAAACCTCTTAACTGAGAATACTTTCTTGCCGGTTGAAGAAGCTACTCAAGAAACCAAATTTCAACTAATTGAGGTTGCTTTGGACTCAGTATCTGGTAGTGAGGAACAAATTAATTGTTTCCTAGATCATAAGTCAAACTTCAAGCCACACCAGAATTGTATCCCCCGTAATGAGAAAGGGCAGTCAATGGATGGAATCGTTCAAGATGTTGGAGACGAGTGCAACAATAACATCCCTCTCATTTCACTTCCAGCAGAATCCTCAATTGCATCATTGTCTGAGGACTCTGTCATGGAGATTTCAAACAAGAAAGAGAATCAGACCCAGCGATCTCTTGATGTTATGGCAGGATGCTCTGAGAAGAAAATTCTTGAAAAAGGTGTAGAATCTATCGAAAAAAATTTCATGTGTAGTAATATTTGGTCAAGAAGAGGTAAAGCAACGAGTGCCCCTCAGATTCGAACCAGCAAGAGTCGAATGAAGAACACAGCTAATGTTGTTGACAATGAAGTTGAAACGAGCTATCAGAAGGGTATTAAAGAGAAAGCGAAAGCCAAGGATACTTTGTCTATTTTAGATGGGGAAGAAGAAGAAATGTTTACTCCAGATAAGGAAAATTTCAGCCCAAATACTCTTCAATTGCGGTTTCAGAAGAAGGGTAAGCTGGAAGAAATTAAACACTACAAGTCACGACAAAGGTCACACATTTCTGAGAATCACTTGAGCCCTAAGATCTATCTGGGAGAGATCCCCATTTCAGAAAATGAAAACCAGACTCTAGAAGTTGTCCAAGAGCAGAAGTCAGAAAGAAAGCCATTTGGCAGTTATATTAAGTTGGAGAAAAATGCGATGGATATGAGCAATCAGAAGGATATCACAGATAAAACAGTTCCAAAGAATATTTTAGCTGAATTGGATGAGGAGGAGGAAGAATACCATACTCTAGATAAGGAAAATTTTAGCCCAAATACCCTTCAATTGCTGTTACTGGGGAAGAAGGGTAAACTAGATGAACTTACACAGTCCAAGTCACGAAAATCGCACAGCTCAAATGCTAATTTTAGCTCCAACACCACTTTAGGAAAAGAGAACCAGACTTCAAAAGTTGCCAGAGAACAGAAGTCAAAAAGAAGACCCTTTGGTAATTGTATTGAGTTGGAGCAGGAGCAAGATGCTATGGCGCGCGAAAACAGCTTAGAAAGGTCACCCTTACAATCACTACTAACGAGCTCTCGAGGCAAGAGCAGAGCAGAGACATCTCACTCTGTTTTTGCTGCAGAAAACATCAGTGCCAATACTTTTGCCCAAATTTTGGATAAGAGCAATAATCCTTACGTAAGTTGAATTAATTGTTGGTTTATTGGGAGTAGTTCAAGAGTTCGTTTAGCATATATGATTTACATGCGTTTTTATTCGCAGCATGTTAGTAAGAGGAGTTGGAACATGGTTGTGGACACTGCATCTCTTCTGAACAAGGAATCTAGGAAAGCTCTGATGCTTTTGGAAGGTCTCAAGGGCACTCGTTTAATCATTCCAAGGATAGGTAACGACGTTAATATATATTTATATATAACATTTTTACCGTATTGCACAAATCTGATTCTTAGTCACTCTGTATCTTCAGTTATAAAAGAACTGGACAGCATGAAGCGGCAGTTTAGTTTCTTTAGAAGACCATCAGAGGCTTCTTTGGCATTGGAATGGATTGAGGAATGCATGATGAAGACAAAGTGGTGGATTCATGTCCAAAGCTCAATAGAGGAGGGAATGTTGATTGCTCCCACACCACCTGCTACTCCACCGGCTCAATTTGATGAAGAGGGTTGGAATCTTTACCTTTCATCCCACAAGAGCTCAATGGAAATTGTTTCACCGACAGCGGAGGATCATATCCTTGACTATGTTCTTACATATAGAAGAAAGCAGAACGATGGACAGTTTGTCCTTCTTAGTGACGATGTCACCTTGAAAATCAAATCCATGGCAGAGGTAGAGTACTTTTTTTTCCTAGTCTTTGCAACTGCATTTACTCCCCCCCCCCCCCCGACCAAGAAGGAATTCTCTTTCCATTTAAGAGAAATGAAAATCAATTCACCCAAAAAGAAAAATAAATTTTCCGGCTTGGTCATGCATTGAACACAGATGACTCCATGTTGACTCCAATAACAGGATAAATGACCAAAATAAAGTAGAACTGAGACTAAAAGACCCCGTTTTGATGAAATATAGTGATTTGCACATTTTTCTTTTGTCGTTTCATTTAGATTGAACAATATAAACATACGACGAGATTGCGTATATTGTATTGTAGTGTGTCATATATATTTTTGAAGTTTGTGTCGATGATTGTATTGCATCAACTGTGCACGCCGGAAGAAAGATAATTTTAAGATCTTGATAGGCTTTCGGATGTTGCAGGGGTTGCCATGTGAGACAGTTGAGGAATTTCGTGATAGTCTAGTGAATCCATTCTCTGAGAGGT
Source organism: Neltuma alba (assembly GCF_004799145.2). Lineage (NCBI taxonomy): Eukaryota > Viridiplantae > Streptophyta > Magnoliopsida > Fabales > Fabaceae > Neltuma > Neltuma alba. Next base: position 216,817 of record NW_021635764.1, read on the forward strand.
TCCTGTGGGCCGATAGCTCACCTCGAGGACAGACTTGGTCTTGCCAGGATGATGTCGTTTTAAGGGAGAAATATTGTCATTCCCCTTCAAGGAAATCATCAAAGGGGGAGGGTGCTAAGGGTCTGAAGCTTATTCTGCTTCACAATTCTCGCTATGGCCGACTCAATTCTGCCCGCTAAACAGCTCGGTTTAGCCGTACAATCCATTTGTTGGCTCTTCTATACATTTTTCTTGTGAAAAATTATAGTTGTATTGAATCTAAAATGCTGTGACTGGTTGCTGTTCATGAATATATATTGGATAAGCTTCTAGGAGATGCAAGGCTGAGTTTTGGTCTGTTCAATTCTGCTTGATTGTACAAGAACCTTGTTTAACAGCCCTGGCAATATAAAATCGTAATTGGGAATGTAAAGATGTTCTTGGGAGAATGGTATTAAACTTGTATTATTACGTCAATTAAGTTTTGCGCGACACAAAAGTTGAATCATATGTAAGCACTGGTTGTGTCGGTTTAATTCCAAACATCAATGTTAAATGGCTGAGAGGGTTTGCCTGTATACTTTGATTTGCTTCCCCCCGGTCAGTGCCGAAGTTTTGGGCATTATCGAAGGGCTCAATCTTTGTCGGGATATGGGATTGAAGAAGGATGGTGTTTTCTCAGATTTTTGGCTGAAACAACGAAAATGATCACTTGTGGCATCCATGAACCTCAGAGTGATTTTTGTACAATCAACTTTCACGTGTCAACTTTGACTATTTTTCGATTAATATAATATCCAATTTTGAATCATGCATCATATCTAAAAATTTAGTCATTGTTAGAACACAATAATATCATGCGATCTGTGCAACCAACCCCATGTAGTAGAATAAAGCTGCTTGTATACACAATCGTAGGCTGTTTTTCATGGAAAAATGCCGGTTTCCTTTGGCTAACACAGTGACTATACATTGTAGTTTCGGTTTGAATAAAGAATATAAACTTTAAGGAAATATCTGTCTATATATGGAATTGCAAGTACATGAGATTACTATGCTTTACAAATTTCAATGAAATCAGTAAAGTAATCCCTTCACGATCTAAAACTAGAGCATCATTATCATCATCATCATAAATTATCACAAGATTCACACCAGATTGTCAGAACCTGCTGCTCCCCCAGATTTAGGAGAATAATTGAAGGATTCGGACATGAGAAAAGGAAATGAGCCTTCGGCGTCGTCAAACGGGGGTCGAGGAAAATCATTGAATTCACCGAAGTTACAGGTTTCAAAGTTCAATGATGAGAGGTAACTGATAGGATCATCAGCAATACCTTTCACATCCATAATGTTTTGAATTCCATTTTCACAAGAAGCATTTGATCCAAAGCTCAAGTTAATGCTTCCTCCGTTATTATTATTATTGTTCTCCTTGATTTCCATGTCAGCTAGCCCAGCTGGTGCTTTTGATTCATCCAAGGGTATTGCTGGTGTATGGCCTTGAAACAGAGCAATGTGCCCAAAAAGCTTGTCTTTCCTTGAGAATGTTGTGCCACATGAACATAGCCATTTATCCTTACCACAGTGCTTTTCATGAGTTTTAAGGTCTGCCATGACCGAAAATTTCTTGGTGTGGCACCTGCTGCAAATGTAACTCTTGTCACAGTGACTTCTCTTGTAATGGTTTTTCACACATAAAATAGTCTTTAGAGGTTGAAACTTTTTGTGATCCTTATTACGCTTGCAGCCACGGTAGGGACAGGAATATCTCTTTATGAGCTTTGGTTCAGACACAGATTCTTTGTTAGGTTTTGCTAGCGCTTCCGGGGTTTTATACTCATCACCATGGCCTCTCATATGCATCCGAAGATTTGCATCTCTCTTGAATCCCTTTCCACATATTGTACAGAAATGTGTATGAGGAGCAAGGATTTCTTCTTTTTCTAGCTGTAAAATCTCAAAGGAACCCGGCGGAAGGTTCTCGCCTTCCTCCACATCCTCTTCATCTTTTGATTCATGTTCTTCCACGTGGTTTTGCTCCATTTCACACATATTTGTAGGATCAGCCTGGTTGGACTGTTCAGGTCTTTTGTCTCTGATATTATGTTGTGGTGGGATACTACTACTAAGATCCAATGCAGAAGGAAAAGTAACACCAGGAATCTGGCCATGCTGTCCGGCAGATGAACTGGCATTTGAATTAAGCCTGACAGAAGGAAGAAGACTTCCAGCTGTAGAGATCAATTGAACAATAATTGATGTCAGATTTGCAGTGACAAGCTGCTTCTCTTGACTTATAAGTTCATCAGGTTGTCCAAATTGTTGACCTTTCTGATCAACAATCAAATGCACCAAACCCTGGAGCTGATGAATCTTATCTTCCAGGAAAGAAAGATTTTCCAACATTATGGTAGGATCCCAATCTTGGAGTTTACCGGTTCGTGATGTGTCGCCAATCTGACAACTTTCTTGATTAGGGATCTTGATCTCATTGCTGGAATCACGCGGAAGCAAAAACTGGGCTCCACAGGCTTGGTTGAATTCTTTAAACAGGGCTTCCATCCGGATACTGTAATCTGACATAGAGGGATCTTCCCACCTCTGTTGACAATTATGCTGCAAAGTGAAATCTGGAAGAGAGGGTGGATTAGAGGAAACTTTTGCCTGCATTTGATTCTGAGGGGAGATTAGGGAAGAGGACGTTGACCAGGTGTTAGCACAAAGGCTCGCCTCAGATCCAGTATAAAATCTGCACCTCAGGTATCCGATTACTGCCAAATCAAATCTACAACAAATTAGGAAATAGCCATGAACATCAAATATAATCTGCACAAGCCCAAAAAAAAAAAATACAAGCTATAAAAATAAAATAGAAATCCATGCAACAAAACCTTCATCAAAACAATAGTTATCAAGAATCATTAATGACATCGAGTTCATGAAGCAAAAGTCTCTGACATATCAAAGCACTAGTTGGTAGAAAACTGAATATTCACTTCAGAGAAATAGCTTCACCCAGGTCTCCCAAGATTAGAAGTATAGACTTTTCAGTTTCACTTTCAGATTGAACTGCAAGGGTTTTCAATATTTCTTTCTTCACTTTGAGCAATTATCCCATCACCAAACAAGCGAAAACCAACCAGTCAGTCAACAGGAAACTGTACAAGCCATTCTCATTTCAAGAGATCTAGAGTTTCAATTCTCTTTCAAATGGCATAAAATCAATCGAATCTGTTGTCTATAATATTTTCACCCCTTTTAATAAGTAATTACCCTAAATTTCTTTATCTATTTAAATTAGATGTGGCCGGAAATCAATTTAGACAAACCCCACCAATCAATCGATTCAATGTTCACCTCAACAAGATGCTCAGAAGCATGAAGAAGGAGGAGGAGGAGGGAGAAGATGAGGCAAGCCTTCTAGACTACTAACCCTAGAATCAGCATATAAAAATCCAGATTCCTGAGAACTAATTAAAGATAGATAAACTTACAAATCCAAAGCTGAATAGATGAGCGGCGATTTATTTCTGCACTCTAACAGATTAACACAAGAACACAAAACAAATTAACAAAATGAAGAATGAGAAAGGAAAAAACCCGAGAAGCTGAACTGAATGCTTAAATAAGCAGCTTGTGTGACCAAGATCGTTCCTTTCTTTCTTTGTCCAACACAGTAAAAGTTAAAAACCCACTGGTCAACCCCACCACTGTGTATTTTCTTGGTCAATTTTGGAGAATATATTTTATTTAAAAAAATTATCTGATTTCACTACCCATCATGAAATTGAATAGGGGTCAATTAATGGTGATTGGATTAAGTAAAAAAAAAGATTTTTTTAAGTAGGTAATAAAAATTAAAACTACTTTTATCTAGATTCTTTCTATCAAAAGAAAAGTGGGATCATTGTCTTATGAGCTGGGCTGGGGGATGAATCAATGGGAGCCATAGGTGAGGGTATTGATTAGAATGAATGAATTTTTTGGGCAGAGATGAATTAAAAATGGAAGGATTGAGAGAAGAAAGAGACAAGAGGTTGGAGTTCTGATTGGATATCAGAAGAAGGGTCCCACACTCTTTGGCTTCATTCTTAGGTTGTTTGGGAATCGGGGATGGAGATGCAAAAATGAAAATTTGGAATCCTTATTCGTAATAATTATAAATTATCATATGAACATAATGGAAAAATATTATATGGGATATTTAGATAGAAATCAGACCATAATTTTACAATATATTCCTCTGGTCTTTAATATAAAACATATCTAACTAATTTGATTAGATTAAGAAAGTTAAGCACGTTAGTTAATTATAAGAAATATGACATGTTTTTCCTAAAACACTATAATCATCTTTCTTAATATCCTCCATCCTTTTTCTACTTGACTATGGATGAGGGAATATCCATAAGAATAATTTAGGAAAAACTAATAAATATGAGAAATAGTCTTATATTTATGACCAAAATTAACTCAACAATTAAGTCTCATATTAAGGATTAGAAGAGGACAAAGTAAATATGTAAAGAAATTTATCTTGATTTATGAAAAAAATATTTTTAAAAAATACTTCTGAGAATATCCAAATATCCTGTTAAAAAACGAGCGAGGACCATTTTTTTAAATAAAAAAACAGAGGAAAAGAAAGAAAGTAAAATGGAGCCTACATAAGTGGCAAAAGGCGGCAATGTTATGGGGGAGAAAGAACTGGTGGAGGGAAGAAGCATTTATGTTCCGAGAAGCTACGTCTTTGGTGATTTGTTGCTTTTCATGTTCATGCACTAACACAACTTGTCCTACTTACACGTGGTTCCGTGTCCATTGACCTAAGGTCATTTTCTTTCCATGTTTTGATTAAATATTTGGTTTTAAAAAATTCACATTAGACTCATCAAGATCAAAACATCTCTCTATTTAAAGAATACTTATAGAGCTAAAATACAAATTTATTTTGAAAGTTTTTATTCAACATTATTGGATATCTAAAAAATTTTGTGGATTCAATATCGTTCCAGAAATTTTTAAATCATAGCAATTTTGCTCAATTATTATTCACATTAGGTTTAATTATTAGTTAACTAAATATACTGTAATTAGTAGGTTCACGTGTTATCCACATCCTTTTTTTGGGTTAAAGTAAAAATCTATCCTGAAAGCTTTTACTTATAAATATTGAGTACTGAGAAGTTTGTTTAGGTTTAATATTATTCTGAAAATTTTCAAATCATAGCATTGTTGCTCTGTCTATTGTCCAGGTTAAACTTGGCCATTGGTTGGTGAAATATGTTGAGCGGGCTTGTTCACATGTCATCCAATTCGTTTTTTCTCATGTCAAATTCATAAATAAGGAAACTTCCGGTGGAGACATCAAACCCTAGGGGAAAAAAATTCCAAATACTAATACTTTTAAGTGAAAAATTTTTAGACAAATTTATACTTTAACAAAAATTACGTAGATGACCAATGAATCTACTAACTTAGCATATTTGGTTAACTAACAGTCAAATTTAACTTGGATAATGGTCAAGGTGAAATTATTATGATTTAGAAACTTCTAGCATGATAGTGCATCCAAGTGAAAATTTTTGCAGCGAATTTGCACTTTAACATTTTAGAGATATTTACAAATTAATCAAGATTTCCATATGAATAGTAAGATGCAAACACATAATATTATGAGTTATGAATAATTTTTTACTTTTGATTAAATATATGGTTTATCAAATATAAATAATGCAATTTTCTATAAATTTGTGACACATGCATATATGTATTACTATTTAATTATTATTTTGATCTTTTAATTGATTACTTGCTTTTATTTCTTTTCATGGTTTTGATTAAATATATTTTGTGTGCATTTTTTTTTCTACTTTGCTCTTTTGATCTCGGTTTTATAAATTCATAATGCTTTGAAATACTTTTGGGGTTTGATTCTTCTTAAAAAGAAGGATACTGCTATATTATATCCCATCAGTAGGGAAACATGTGCATTACTTAGATAATAAATATTATCTTTTTGTCCTTAATATAAAACTAATTAATTAAGTAATTTGAGTATATTAGAAGAGATATATAAATTAACTAATTATAATAAATTTGGCTTGATCTTTCTGAAATATTTCCGTATGATATTAGAAATTACATATTAGTTTATAAGTTAGATAAACTAGTTTTAAAATGGTAAATAAAATGAATTGAGACATGATATTTAGGATCACATCCAACCCTTAACTTTTTTTTTTTTTTTGCCAATTATATCCAACCTTTAACTAAAAAAGATAAGAGGAAGTATATAAAACAAAGTTGCATATATACACATAAAATACTGTGAATAGAAAAGAATCATATTAAGAGCTAAAACAAAGGGCTGAATCAAGATTTAGTTTCGAGGAAAAACATAAATTTTAAAGAACCTAAAATGGGTAACAATTAGATAATACTAATAAAGATATTGAAAACTTAAAAATAACTATGGTGAAATTAGTAGGCATTATATGGTGTAGTCATTTAAGCAGCATACAAACCATAAACTTCATTTTGATCAGTGGCCTATTTCTTTTTTCCTATAATGAAATTCTTTTAAGTGATTAAATTTAAAAAAAAAAACTAACAGCTTCTTCATTTAAAACTTTGTGACTTATATGCTAATTAACTCAATTAATTTTCAGCTTTTATATCATTTTTGTGTCGGCAATTTCAAGCAAATACGTGTATATTGAGGCTTAAACATTGTGAATTTTTTCTTTGGACAAAACTGCCTTTCTTTATCCTTAATTCCGTATTGATATGATAAAGAACACACCACAGAAGTTATACATGGCAAGCTATTGACGACATTAACAAGAAAACGATGAAATTAAACCGAAGGAATTTTTCAAATTTGTTTTGTTGATGTCCAGTAAAATTCTTATCCTAACGAAATACTTTCTCCTAAATGTATAAAAACTCAGTGATCTGGTTCAGTCGGTCCAATTCAAATAAGTCATACAATAAAATCATACTAGATCGGACCAAACTGGCTGGTCAACCTTAACCGGGTTCAAGACCAAGTGATGATCACTTGGTTTGGTTTGATCTAGTTCAAGTGTGGTTTTTAAAATTTTTTGTAATTTAGATGTTGATTTTTATTGTTGTTAGAGATTTTTATGAATTTATAATTAAGTTTTAATGTTTTCGGATGGCCACCGTACTGCTTAGACTAGTCCAGGTAGTCTAAGACCTCAATGAATTTTTTAAAAATATTTTGTAATTTGGATATTGCTTTTTATTGTTGATAGGGATTCTTATGGATTTATAATTATGTTTTAATGTTTTTGGATGAGCTTTACATGATTATAGGTATTTTTATTATTTTAATTATGTTTATCAGGTTAAAATCTTACTTCTCATAGAAAAAAAATTGAGATTTTAGACTACCTCGATTAATCCAAGCATTACGATGGTCCAAATTTAGTCCAATTTGGCCTCATGTTCCCACTCGACCAAACCGGATCATTTGTTGCCAAGCTCAACTCATTCCAAAAAATAGACTAAACTTTGAGTCAGGCTTTGATCTAGTTTGGTTTGTTTCTTGCATAACCTCACTTTCTCTGATCCTATATATAAATTATAATTTTTAAAATAAAATTGATTTTTTTATAAATTATACTTTTTATTTGTCAAAAAAATTAATTCACTTCCTTAGTCTTAAGAGGTGTTTGGATACTTCTTCAAATCATGGTTTGGAGAAAAAAAACTGTCCAAACACTATGTTTTCTCAAAATCACTTTTGAATTTGAAATCATGGCTTGAATAAAAGTAACCAAACACCATAATTTTTTACAAAATCACTTTTAATTTGAAACCATGGTTTTATATGTGAAACCATGGTTTTTTATAAGGTGAATTTTGTTTGCTTTTGAAGGTATAAAATCATGATTTGGGATATAAAAATATATACAGATATCAATTACTACTTTGATTCTTAATAAAAAAGTTAGATACCTAATTTATCAATATTAAAAAAATTAGTTAAATTATTCATTTATAATAAATTGGTGTTGTATTGTCTAAAATATTTGTTAATGATATACATTTGGACTACTATTTGATGGAACATTTAACGTTACAAATTAACATGATAACTACTTTAAAAAAAAGGATAAACGAGTGAGACAAGGTAAATTGATGTCTTATATTCAAAATCAAATTGAATACCCAATTAGTTCTTATACCAAGGACATAAGATAATATAAATTAATTATATTTTTCATATTATCATTTATTATTTATAAATTTATTATTTCAAACAAAAATATAAATTAAAATCTATTTTTTATATAATTATCATATTATGTTCTTTTTAGTAATTTGCGTATAAAAAAAAGATTCTGATAACAAACATGCAAACATTCTTACTTCATCAAAATCATTTTTTTCCAAAATTCATTCTTTCAAAATCCATTCACAACATTTATTTTTTCAAAATCTATTTTCTGAACTATAATTTGATTCCATCTAAATGTCTCCTTACCTGTTATTGATTATATGTCTTTACACTAATTATGACGCCTTAAAAAATATATATTTTATTCTCTCTCTTTTGGTAAATTCTCTTTTAAATATTTTTGTTACTTATTCTTTCTCCCCCTCTTCATAAACAAGAGTATATTTAAAAAAAAATAGAATAGTTTTATATATTTATATTTTTAATTAATTTTAAATGACTTCTTGATTTACATTGTTACATATAAATTGGATATTTATGTAGCGTGCGTGCCTATTGGAGGGTGTATAATAAATAAATACCACCTTCATGTTCCAATTCTTAATATAAAATCTAGTTAATTAATTTAGAGATATTAAAAAATTAAAAAAATTATTTTAAAGTATTTATATTTATTATTTTTCTTCCTATTAATTCACCTAATTTATATCTAGATTAACTAATTAGGTCTTATATTAAGAATTAAAGTAGTATCATTGTCAATTGCAAACATGAATTTATGGCTCAAATTTAAAAATAAAATAAAATCAGTTTTGCGGTGGTAATGAATGCGCGGTTTGTAGCTGTAAAACTTCCAAGAATGAGTGTTTTGTAGTGGTAAAACTTAAAAGAGTGAAGTGGGTTGTAGCGGTAAAACTTAAAAGAATGGGTGTTTTATAGTGGTAAAACTTAAAAGAGTGAAGTGGGGACCCGAAACTGAAAGTGAAAACAAAATTAATGATTATTTGCTTTTATTGACAAGAAGTATATTTTACCAATATTATTTGAGACTAATCTCTTTTGACGAAAAAGACAAGAGCAGACCCTTGTTTACAAAATTTGCCCCATGATGATGCGCAAGTAACTGCTACTTTAGTCCTCTGATCCTATTTATAAAACAATAAAAAAAATATTTTTTGATCCTATTTATAGAAAATTGAAATAAATTTTTATATATATATAATTTTACCCTTCATTTATTATTGTGTTAATTTTATTTATATGAGGTATAATATATATTAAATAGGAATAAAGTTGGAAAGTTATTGAATTTTAAATTAGAGTTAATGAAGTTTAAGTTTTTCTTAATCTATATAAAACATGCTAGAAGTAATTTATAAATAGGACCAGAAGAGTAATTTTTAATATAAGACTTAGTTAACTAATTTAAATAAATTAAAGAAGTTAATTAAGTTATTATTTGTAGTAAATAAATGTTATCTTTTTTAAAATGCTCTTATTAATTATGTGTGTTTGAATTAATCATCGATAATAACTTCTTAACATATATAATGATTATAGGGATTATTTGACGGTAAAATAGATAAAATATTATCTTTTATCTTATATATTAGCTGCTTTTTATGGCAATTTTACCGTTTAATATATTAGTTACTTTACATAACAAGATAGAGTCTACAATACTCTCATTTATAAATTTTTAGATTTTTTCAATACATGCTTTTAAACAAAGGATAAATATCAAAACTTATTTCCTTTTAGGTTATCTTGATAATTTAACTATATTCTCTTAATTTCAATTGGTTTGATTACATTGAAGGGAATTATATATAATACTAATGTAAAAAGTAATTTAGACATTTGGTTTTTCGGCCTTAATTTAGATATTTGGTTGGGCTTATATGATACTCCTCTGATCCTTAATATAGGATCTAATTGTTGAGTTGATTTTGATTCTAAATATAAGACCTATTTCTTATATTTATCAATTTTTCTAAAATTATCCTTATAGATACTCCCTCAACCATAATCAAGTAGAAAAGGGAAGGAAGATATTCAAAAAAATGATTATAGCATTTTAGAAAAACATATCATATTTCTTATAATTAACTAATTTACTTAATTTTTTTAATCTAATTAAATTAGTTAAATAGGTTTTATATTAAGAATTGAAAAAGTATAAAGGAAATTATATTTTGTAACGTTGATTATCCTAAGCAGATGCATTGAAATCATACTGTTGGGACATATAAATGGCTAGAAAAGTAAAGTTGAATATTATAATTAATGAGGGATTTGGGGTTAGAATAAAAAAAAACGGATTTCATCAACAACCCCAAAAAAGAAAAAAACGGATGTGGTAAGCAGTGACGAAAGACGAAGAAAATGAAGGGAACGCTCGCATGAAAGGGACCCCAAAGTGGCCAAATTCACTTTTTTCTCATATATATATATATATATATATATCCGTCAATATTCAATCACAACTCAAACATATAGTAGTATTTATAAGGTATTTTTAACATATTTTATATAAATAAAAAAATCTTAAATTGTATTTACTTTTTTTTTAAATATAACAACTTTCTAAATTTATTTTTATTTAATATATATATTTTTTTCAAAAAACTATACTATAATAAATAAATGATAAAATAGTATGATCGTATAAAAATTTAATCATATAACTTATAAACAAGACCCAAAAAACTTTTCTCTAAATAAGATCAAAAAATTAATACTATTTCTGTTCTTTATTATAAGAACTTGTTTGACTTTTAATTTGATCTTAAATATAAGATTTCAATCCATTTTGTCATTTATATTTATTCTTTTTTCTAAAGTAATCCTTATAATAGTTGCACATGTTAAAGGTTTCATCAAACAATAATTCTAAATTAGTAAGGATATTTTAAAAAAATAATACCTATTTATAACAAATAATTAATTTAATTAATTTTTTTAATTTCTCCGAATGAGTCAATTAGGTGTTAAAGATAACAAGTCAACAATAATGCCGCCATTATGTTGGCCACTCTTTCTTTTGATGCGTCTTCACTTCCCCTTTTCTCCTTTTTTTAAGAAGCTTTTAGAATTTTCCCTTTCTAAAAAAAGTTATCATCATAAATAACACTACTGGATCAAAAACTGAGAAAAAAAATTAAAATATCTTTAAAAATATAAAAAACAGATTAGGGCGGTGAATTTCAAAATCTCAAATCAAACTCCTTATACTATTTTGAAATTTTAAAAATACTGTGAAATGATAACATTGTCTTTACTCCTAGTAACTACTTTTATATAGTTATTGACTACTCTAATTTCATTTGACTACTTTTGTTTTAAAGTTCGAATGATTACTTTTATATAGCTAGTGATGGCACAACAATAATAAATAACTAAACAAAAAATAATTACTAGATCTCTAACAATACTTAATGCAATTTTTAAATTCTTAAAACAGAAGTGGTTAATAGCAAAATTAAAGTAGTCAATAGCTAACACCAAATTTGTGAAAATAAAAGTAGTTAATCGCAATATTAAAATAATTAGTAGCAAAACAAGAGTAGTCATCAGAGTTTTAAATACAAATGTAGTTAATAGCTTAAAAAAAAGTAGTCAACATAAGATAGAGTAGTCACTGAGGTTCAGGCAGCCGGACACAGGTAAGGTCGCCCAAGTTGGAACTCTGGCAGTCGGAAACCAGTTAAGGACTCTGAGGTGACAATATTAAAAAATAAAAAATGAAAAAAAATTGTGAAGGCATTTGTGTAATTTCTTAAGAGTTGAAAATTTCAAAATAGTATAAGAGGTTTGAGATTTTGAAATTCGCACGTATTGATTTGTCATTTAGTAATTTTTAAGATATTTTATTATCTTTTTTCTAAAAATATTAGTCTATGAATTAAATTAAAATTAAAATCTCCCCTAAAAATACTAGTGGGAAGGAAGAAAAATATCTCAACTTGTTGTTCTAATTTTTTTTTTTTCTTTTGCCAACAACTTGTGTTCTGCTTTATTCAATTAAATGAGTCAACTCTGATAAAGTGCCAGTCATTGACCAATTACTCCAATCTAACAACCATGCCACCATTGTGTTGGCCACTCTTTGATGCCTTTTCGCTTGAGTCATATTTATCTTACCATCCTTTTTTTAAAAAAATAAGAAGTCTTTTAGAATTCTTATTTTGGAAATATTTTAGAACTTTTATTTATTAACTTTTTGATAGTTAGATATTTTTTATCTTTAACCCTTTGAAATTGTAAAAAGAGTGATAATACTTTCGAAAAGAGTGGTTGTCTAACAGGGGTAAGAGCAAAATATTGAATTAATTTTAAGATAAAAGCGTATCCAGTAGCCTAATCTGATTTTCCCAAGTGCACTTAAAATTTTAATCTTTTTAATGGTGCAATTTTACCCATAATTTATTAAACTTGATGTAATCTTACCTTATCTATTTTTCAGTTTTCCAATGTGATTGTAATTTGGTTATTTTGTATGAAAGTTGTTAACAATTTGATAAAAGAAATCAAAATTATTAATTTTAAGTACTGAGATGAATAATAGGAAAGTGATGATTTTGAATAAATAAAAGGTGACATTAAATCAAATTTTAACTGTTTCAGATATTGTTGGGTATTAAATATGAGTATCTTTTCCGAAAAGAATTCACACATTGGTTGACTACATTATAAAGGACTATCCGTTCTGCTAAACTAGACTCCTATTGGTTAAATCAAAGTCTTAATTTGATTTGTTAAGCATGGGTATCCTTCTAATAAAAGCAATTATGTTCGAGGCATTGTCAGAAGCTACAAGTGAGTACCTCCCCAACAGGAACTTGAACGTGGGGTTGCTATGTTGTGATAGACTGACCCCTTCCGCTACATTTAATCCCCACAGGTTTGATTTAAACTGAGTTAATATAATCTTTGTTCTATCAAGTTTGCCCTTATTTTAATTTTGATATTTCAAGTTTCAAACCATAAGTTTTGGTATTTGCATGTTTAAAATGGCTTAAATTTTTATTAAATTATAAGAATTAATATTTTAAATGAAAAAAATTTGATAGGTTAAAGCATATAATTTAAAATTTGAGAAATGAAATCAGGATAAACTCGAGCAGCAGAAAGTAGCAGCATAATCTCCGCACTGTGTGGAGTTTTTTTTGGGGGCCGTGACGCGCCATGTTATGTGCCGACATGACGACACGTGCATAGCTCGTAAGGTTTAGCAAGCGTATACGTGTAGCGCAGGTGGTTTTTTATAATATAATAATAATAACAACATCTAAATTGTCCAAATTAAAATACATAAAACTGGAAAAATAAAAAAGGGTACACGGAGATCTTAAATGCCGTGCTCTGGTCCTCGAAAGATGAACATGTTTCTAGCTTACTGGATCTAGTAACGCATTAACACGCCAACAAGTTCATAAAGCTAATTCTTCAAATCAAATTAAATGAATTTGGTAAAAAGAAAGAAAAAAAAAAGCAAATAAAGACTCTCAATATGTGAAATTACTATTTGAGACCCTCAATTTGAAAAATGGCCTCAGGAGATTTGGTCCCATATTGAAAATATAAAATTTGATGAAATGTCTGAAATACCCCTAAATCAAGTTAACTTTTCATTGTCCATAGTCAACTTGTCATTTGGCATACCTGAGTTTTGATTTTAGATATTTCAATAATATTTCATATTTCATATTTGTAATATGGAACCGGGTGTTCTGAAACCATTTTCTAAATTAAGGATCTCAAATAGTAATTTCACATCTTGAGAGGCCTTTATTTGTCATTTTCTTAAAAAAAAAAATCAAATTAAATGAAAGGTTTAAGAAACTACGTACCATGTGCTCCTTCTCTCCGCTCATAACGTGAGCTAGTATATAGAATCTCCATTTGTCTCGTAATTATTATTTATTTTCAAACTATGTTGCGTAAATAAGAAATTAATATATAACCAGAGAGGAAAGGTTTTTTTTGTCCTATTTATAAGTCATTTTATTAAATTTCAGTATGAATATACTATTTTGTCCTTTATTTATTATAGCGTAGCTGTGTTGGTAGTTATTTCTTTTAAAACGTGTATATATTAAATATAGATAGAGTTAAAAAATTATTATATTTTAATAGAGAGTTAATGCATTTTAAAGTTTTTTTGGTTTGTGTAAAATATACTAAAAGCACCTTATAAATAGGACTAAAAGAGTATAATATTATGCAAAGGTATGTTTGGAAGATTAAGTTATATTTATTATTACCTCCTGTTTTAAATATAACAATTGTTATGAATATGATCAAGTATGGATGTCTATCTTCTCTTCCTCTTCAATTTCATCAACTCCCATTACTTCTCTACTATGCCTTTAATCTTGTAACTCACCCCCACTTCACATTCATGTGATTTATTATCCACTATCTATCATTTAAATACAAGTATAACTTATATGTAAGATTGTGTCTATAAATATGACATGTCATTGTATTGTGATGGAAGTGAAGTAAAGGAATACAATATCATTTTCTCATTTTCTTGTCTACATCTCTTCTCCAATATACTTTCTTAGTTGGCTAATTTCATAACACATTATCAGCATAAGACTCTACCATCCGAATTCATGACTTTTTGTTGATTCAAATTGATATTTTGTTTGTTGAGTGAAGATAGTTGGATCCGAGTAGTTTGGTAAGATTTTTCCAATTTATCTAGAAAAAAATGATGGTTTTACATATTAATCTTATTGCTTCATTAGCAACCGAATATTTTATTCATCGTATTGAGATATGAAATTTTTTATTTTTATTTCTTACTTTTATTATATTTCTTTAATTCTATTATCCATACTTCTTGATTTGATACGGGGTTTGTTTTCATCTATAACATTACTATATATGGTTATCATCTCTGATATAATTTAATTGTTGTCTTTGAAAGTAAAATGTTAAACATATAAATGAATGACTAATAGTCATTATACTCTTGATTTTGTGATTAGATGGCCAGAAACCATATCATGTTTTAATGATTCTTTGATGAAAGACCATCTTGTGGTTGTAATAGATGGCATGGCAAGATTGTCACAATTTGATAATCTATATCAAAATCCTGAAAATTGAATAGTTTAAAAATTAAACGATACAAAAGAATTTTATAGTTCTGAAAATTTTGTTATGGTCCAGAAGACTAATATTTGAGAAAATTAATGATGTGCCATTGAAAGGAAGGAATATATCCATAAGAGTGATAAAAAGTATGATCACATTGTATCAATAGAACTGATAACTAAAAAAGCAATAATCTTGGGACTTGACTATTGAATCATAACAAAAGAATTAGTAATATCCCTATGATCAATATGATAAAATTATGAACAAATATTATAATATGACCAGAAGCCATATAGATAAATATCAATTCATTGAAAGTAAATGTTTTAAAAAAAATGGTTGTGAAGCCAAAAAGACCACATGATATTATAAAAATATCAAAAGTAATTCTAATGCTTGAAGGCAATAAGTTATTGAGAAAGATATCCAAAATATTTATAGAAATAGAAGGGATACAACCATATGCATAGAAAGCCATATACATAATTTTTATCAGTCTTTAAATTTATTGTGATTTGTGAGAAACAAATTGTTATAAGAATTTAATATTGTGATATTGATAAATGTGTGATATAAAATTAAATAAACTCAAAAGTTATTAGTTATATTTTATTTATATCTTATTAATATGATCTGATTCAATATTAGTTTTAAATGTATATAGTTCCTTGATCAATATTGAGAAGTTTTGAACATTAATTTTGATTTGTGACTTATTTTCAAAAGTTCATTTTAAATGTTCTTCTACATTTTTGTGTTTTCTCTATGTATATTGCAAGTTGAATATGAGATACTCATAATTATTTATTATTATGTTAATGATATATTGAAATATAGTTGTCTTTCATATTCCTCTTAAATTACATAGTTCCTGGAGAACTATATATAATAGTATTAATGTAGTTTCGGAAGAACTTCTTGAAGAATTATATGTAATAGTATTAATATAGTTCCTGAAGAACTAATACTGATTTTTCTTTATGAGCAGATAAAGTATTGATAGTGAAAAATATGACTCATAGATCTACATCACAGCTTTGGTTCTCTAAAGAGTGTAAATGTTATAGTACAATTGGATTGAAATCCGTAACTATATATGAACTAGGAAGTACTTGGGCTTCCAAGCAAAAGATAGGTTATTGGCTTTAACCTATTATATACTAGCAACTGTTTATAAAATATATGAATAAAGAAATCATATTTGAATGACTCAATCTTGAGGGAGAGACTGTTGGAATACAAGTATGAGTTGATATTAGATATATTTTTCATATCAATTTCATAAATGGATATTGTCAATCATATTTTATATTGAAAAGTTTATTGTTGGTAACGAAACATAATAGAGTAAACAAGAAGTTTACTAATATAATTAGATTTATTATTGGCATGACTTGTTTGATCATCTTGAACTATATGATATAATAAATTATTGAAGATTATGTATGATATCCATTGAAGAATCAGAAGATTCTTCTGAATAGGCAACATTTTTAAGAATTCGTATCTGCAGTTTGTTTTCAAAGAAAACTGATTATAAAATATTACTAGTTATGTTTTGTTTTAGAATGGGTCACTAGATTTTTGGAAATATACTCATATATATGGGTCCATTTAGAAGCACATAAATCATACAAGTATTCAATATCTGATAGATGCATCTATATAAAATGGTAATATGTGTGATTGACATTAGTTTACAATCTAAAGTTTGCAAGATTGTTTAAATAAATATTTCTGGACTATGTGGTCCTAAAAACTTGATTTTAAAAATACTAGTGAATTTATATATCAAGCTTTTGATATTGAAAAGCCTGCTTAACAAATTGATCTAGCAAAATCATTTGTTAATGCCTCCGTAAATAGCTGGATCAATATTTACAAGAACAAGGTTTTTTAGTTTAGTATTGGCATGTTTAATTTAATATATTGCAGCACTTATACACATCAAGGCAGCACAATTCTCCCAATAAAATTAGCTTTTGATCAGGGGCTAGATATTTTCTATCTAAAATTTGAAATGTGCAATATTTATTCTTGTTAATCCACCACGTTGCACATAGATGGATATTTTTTTTTAAAAAAAGTTGAGACATATGTTGGGTAAGAATCTCCTTCTTCTTGATTGTCGCTAAATGGAACAAAATTATATTCGTAAAAGAAGCAAATGAATTTAGGAGACTTATACTACATAATTAGTTGACTGTTATTCAATAAAGTTTCTTAACATGAGAGGGAGAAATTGAGTAGTTGGAAAAGAAAACGCATGGAATGCATTATTACTATCAAATATAGATCCTCAAATATATCAATATGGACCAGAAGTTCATCAAAATTGCATTCATGAAATACTAGAAAATATTTTACTGACCTGAATGAAAATTTTTAAATCTCTTATTCTAGCTGAAAATGCTCTAATTAGTATAAATAAAAATGAGACATGCCTGAAGCATGAGAGGTAATCGGTTCCAATATAAATATATTGAATAAAAAGGAGCATATAACTTAGAAGTTGTATTGAGGAGGCATATACTCTAGAAGAGTGTTAAGACATAACTAATTGTAAACTCTGAAAGAGGTTCAGGTACCTGAAAAGGAAGAAAGAGATCTCAACAAGTTATATCACAAAAGGAAAAATGGAACCGAAAAGGTAAAGTTGTCGACAATGATTTTCATAAGAATATCACGTGATAAAAAGAGGATATGACACATAAATCTATCATATAAAGTAGACATAAATTTGGCCAAGAAAAAAATAAAAGGGAAAGGACGTGATGAAAATATTATTTCGATATGTGAAAATGGACCTGCAGTCCGAACACTTGAAGTATAAAATTTCTATAGAATATATAGAGGTTTATGTGAAAATAAAGATTTTCGCAAATGATTATGATGAGACATATTACTTTATAATGGATATAATTTTACACATTTAAATAGTCTGGTAGTTATGGAATACGCCTCTTAGATATTATTATAACCCATGGATGAGAATTATTAAATAGTAAAATGTACATTATAATCCTTGAAAGATAAAAAAATATGCCAGGAATATATATAAAAAAAATCTTTCAATATATGAAATATTATGAAAATTAAAATAATTTCAGTTATGTATGATCCATTTTATAGTTCTGGATCAAAATATATGAAATTTCCTAAAGGATTTCACTTGCCAGAAGCATACAATTCAAGTTCTTGAGAACAATACTTAATTAAATTAAATAAGTTGTCAGAAACAATCAAAGCGTATGTGGTATAACCGACTAATTAAATATCGGTTGAAGAAATGATATAAAAATAATCTAATTCGCCCATGTATTTCTATAACAAACTTTTTAAAATAAGTTTGTTATAATTTTTGTTTGTGTTGATAACATAAATATCATCAGAACTCTTGAATAGCTCATAAAAGTTATAAATTGTTTACAAGAAAGAATTTGAAATGAAGGATTTAGGAAGAACAAAGTTTTATCTCAGATTGCAAATTGAATACTTGAGAAATAAAGATTTTTGTGTATCAAATAATTGATACAAAAAAGGTCTTAAAGTGTTTTTAGATGGATTAATCACATCCATTATGTACTTCGGTGATTGTGATATTTGTGAAGCTGAATAAGATCCTTTTAGATTTGGAGAAGGTGATGAAGAACTATTTGGTCTAAAAGTACTATATCTTAGTACAATTAGTGTACTTATATATCTTACTGGTCATATATAACTTGATATATCATTTGTTGTTAACTTACTAGTAAGATATAATTTTTCACCAACACAAAGACACTAAAATAAAGATTACAGATTCTTTTCTGATCCGCATATTGGTAATTCTAGATAGAGTATCTCATAATACTCAAAAGATGGTGAAATAGATATATCCAGCAAATCCGTTCAAATAAAAATCTAAGAGATTTGTTTACCAAGTCACTTCCTAGTACAATGTTTCAAAAGCTTGTTCATGATATCAGATGTCACAGACTCAAGGATATTAATTGATGCTATCAAGAGGGAGAGTTAATACACGCTGTACTCTTTTTTCTTGTTTATGGTTTTTCCCGCTGGGTTTTCCTAACAAGATTTTTAATGAGGCGGCATCAAATTGTGTATCAATGAATGTGTAGTCTTTTTCTTCTGCTAGGCTTTTGTCCCACATAAATTTTTCTAGTTGAAGTTTTTTAATGAGCCACATTTTTATGCAATGGATATCCAAGGGGGAGTGTAATGAATATGATCAAGTATAGATGTCTATCTTCTCTTCCTCTTCAACTTTATCAACTCCCACTACTTCCACTAAGCATTAATCTTCCACTACTCCATTACTTCTTCATTATGTCTTTAATCTTATAACTCATCCCCACTTCACATTCATGTGGTTTATTATTCATTATCTATCATTTAAGTACAAGTGTAACTTATATGTAAGACTATGCCTATAAATAGGGCATGCCATTATATTGTGATGGAAGTGAAGTAAGTAAAGGAATACAATATCATTATCTCATTTTCTTATCTACATCTCTTCTCCAATATACTTTCTTTGTTGGCTAATTTCATAACAAGAATTAATAAATAGAGGGTTTTTTCCCTCCTAATATAAGACCCCATTTAATTTTATTTCCTAAATTTTGAATTCTTTTTCAAACTCTTCTTACACATATTATTAAGAAGTATTTAGTTTCCAACACAAATAATATGGATATTTAAAAAAAAACTAATTGACTAATTTTCTTAACAGTTAAAATTTAGTTAACTAGTTCTTATATGTAGAACCGAAGATAGTATAATCTATTAATTTATCTAACTTCTTAGTATACCCAAATTAATTAACATTTATATTAAGACTGATGGGAGAAATACTTATTTCTCAAGAACAATGCAATTTATTAGAATTATTGTATTATATCTATACATATATTAATAAATTTGTGAATTTTATTTAATATTAGTAGGATTAAAGTGTGCTTGTGTTCCTTTAACTTTATACAAGGTTTCAATTTGATCTCTTTAAAATTATATTTTTAGTTATTTAGCCTTAAAATCATTAACAAAAAATAATGATATTGAGATTTTTAAATGCTAACATATTAAATTTAATTTTTAATATAGTCATGATTTTTATTAAAAAATCATTTAATACTAACAATTTTAAATTAAAGAACTAAAAATATATTTTTTAAATTAAGAAACTAAATTAAAATATTATATAAAATGAAAAGACCAAAAATATACTTTTAAGAGATTTAGTACTCACAAATTTAACTCATAAATAATCTAATTAGACTTTTAAATATGAAATTTGATTTGAACACTAGTACTAACTTGATCTGTAAATACTCCTCTGATTCTTATTATAAGACCTATTTAACTAATTTGATTAGATTAATAAAGTTAAGTAAGTTAGCTAATTATAAGAAATATGACATGTTTTTCTTAAAACATCATAATCATTTTCCCTCCCTCTTCTACTTGATTATGGTTGAGGAGTATCCATATGGGTAATTTAGAAAAATTTGATAAATATCAGAAATAGATCTTATATTTAGGATCCAAATCAACTCAATAATTAGGTCCTATATTAAGGACCGGATGAGTATAAAAGACCAATTAATATTAAATGAAATTTAAATATTAGCTCTGCTTATTAATATAAGTGCTAATCAGAGATTGAATTTGATTCTAGATATAAAATATTAATTCATCCTATTTCATATCTTTCTTCAATAGATATCCCCATTAATTATAAAAAATTCTTATTAAAGGATAACTTCAGCCATCCAACATGCCTCATCGGAAAGAGAATAGTTTAAAAAAATTAATACATATATTTGTGACAAATAATCAATCTTAACTAATTTTTTTAAGAAAAAATCTCAAAAATATACCACTAAAATTTCAAAATCCCAAACTAAAAATAACTACAAAAATATACTGCTATTTGTTTTTTAAATATTATCAATCGTGCACGCGCGCACGCTGTGGCACGGCTTGTGTACACATATAGATGATATGTCCCTGACAAGTTGGAGCCAAATATTAATAGGGATAGGAATCCCTGAGATTCCTTTCTGCTCAAAGCCATGGGAACAAGTACCAGCGTCCAGCACAATTAGGAAATCATTAGTCTAAAAAAATGTTTGGATAACCTAAAAGCACTTTTCAAAAATTTTTTTTATAAATTAAGATAAACTCCTCTACATATTTACTTCGTATATTTCGTATATCGTAAAAACACTTTTAAAACTATGATTTTGTTTCTATCCAAATACTCTTTGAGTATAAAATATGCAATGATTTTACGTTATATCAGTAAGAGTATACGTGTCCACAAGCTACAACAACTCAAGAATCACCGCGCAACTTCAGCACAGGTTTCCTTCTCCTCACATAATTTATCATCTTCGTGATGCCTTCCACAAATAAAACTACAGCCCTTTGCTATTCCAACAACATGGTTTGATCACAACAATAACTGATGCCAACAATTCAAAACCCGAGTTGCATATTGTTTGCTTGACTCAGGTATCAATATGGAAAACTAATCCCAGCATTTGATAACTCTAATAGTTAATACTCCTCCGGTCCTTATTATAAGATCCAATTTGACTTTTTATTTGGTCCTAATTATAAGACCCAATCCATTTTCTCTCTTATATTTATGCATTTTTTTCTAAGATAATCCTTCTAATAATGATAGTTTTAGCCAATACACTTAATTAGCAAGGATATTTTAGGAATAACAACACTTATTTATTATAAATAACCAATTTAACTTACTTCCTTAATCTCCTCAAATAAGTCAATTGGGTCTTATAATTAGGACCGAAGGAGTATAAGAACTATTTTGACTTTTAATTTAGTCTTAAATATAATATTTCAATCTACTTTGTTTTTAATATTTGTCATTTTTTTTAAAATAATCCTTATAGTAGTTGTACATGTTAAATATTTTATTTTTTAGCTAATACACATGATTAGTAAGAGTATTACAAGGAAGATAACATCTATTTATTACAAATAATTAACTTAACAAATTTTCTTAATTCATTCAAATTAGTCAATTAACTCTTATATTAAAGACTAGAAGTAGTACTACCTCCGGTCCTTAATATAAGACATTGTTTGACTTTTATTTTGATCCTAAATATAAAACCTCAATCCATTTTGTCTCCCGTATTTATACATTTTTTTCTAAAATAGTCCTTCTAACAATGGTAGTTTTAACCAATACATTTGATTAGCAAGGATATTTTAGAAAAGACAACACATATTTATTACAAATAACTAACTTAACTTCTTTTTTTAATATCCTCAAATTAGTCAACTAGGTCTTATAATTACGACCGGAGACAGTTGTTTTCAAGGTTTTTTCAGGACAGCCAGCGGAAGTTCAACTGCGAATTTTACAAGGTAAAGTCAATAATTAAAAAAAAAATCAAGTGATTAATATAAGCTGCAAAATATATGAACATCAATATCAAATATCCCACTTGGCCCTTGTATGCACAAGACGGGATAATGCAATACCATAGACAGCTCAGAACAATTCAAAGATAAAATCCATAAATTGACAGGTCATCAATTGGTGAGGTATGGGGTGGGTGATATGGAACATAAGGTGAGAAATGAGACAGAGACAATTAGGGACACCTACAGATAAGAGTAAGTGCTTGATTTTTTGTTTGTCAGATTACAAAGTGAAGCATCAAATCAGATAATACTATTTGGTGGAAATAAATATGAATAAATTAACTAATCAAAATATTGATTCATGGAAACTAAAAGGATGTGGATTAGGAAAAGGTGATCATGGAAACTAACAGGAACCACTAGTTTTATGAAGGTTTGCATCAGAGATGAACTGAAAGGACATTCATAATAACAGTAATAATGGACGCTTATGCTTTGGCAATTAGCTGTCATGTACTGTACATGTCCAGTTGGTCCAATAAAACTGGAATATGAAGATTCAACCTATGCCAAATGGTAATATTGTCAGATCACACAATGTTTTATGACTTATAGATAAAATTAACGTGTTATTGATGTTACTCTTTCCGATCCTAAATATATAACCTATTTTGTAGTGTTTTTGGATCCTAAATATATAACCTATTTTGTAGTGTTTTTGATGATACAAGAGAGAAGTTCAGTAAAAACAACTAGAAGAATTGCTTAGATACTAATAAGTAAGGCTTGTTGTCTGGGTTGTGTTATAAATGATTTGGCTAAACATATTAATAGTCCAGGAGAAATTTCAGCTTTCAAATCTCAGTTAATTGAATCTCTCGCTTTCGATATTATATTAAGATGTTCTGTATATGAAATTCTTCAAACAAAACTTATTGCCATTGATTATCCCTACAAGGTGTGGTCAGTGAGAATTAATTATTGGGAAGAGACAAACCGGTAAAATAGCAATAGCCATGGACACGAGAGGAGTATTATCTACACTGTATAAGAATATATTACACTGTTTATGCCTTATGTTTTATATATATATATTGACTGATTAAAACAAGACAAAAGAACAAGTTCACCTTTTTTTTTTTTCGTCTACATAAATACACATTTTCTCAAACATAATTGATAACTTTGGTACAAATCAACATACTCATCTAATCATAAATATAAGAACTAGATCACTAATTTGCTGAGATTAAAAAGTTAAGTTAATTATTTATAAGAAATACATGTTGGTCTCTTAAAATATTTTTCTAATCATTTGCACTGAAAACTGCCCTGATAAAAAACCCTCTTAATAAGTATGACAAATAAAGATAACTTGGATAATAAATTATAAATTTAGAAGATAAAAGAGGTTGAGTCTGGCATTTAACATTAAAACAAATCCCTTTACCAACTTTTATGTTAAGCACTGGACGAGCATCTTAAATTGTCTTCTGTAATTCATACTCGAAGCAAAGACGCCATGGGATAAACAAAATGACAAATAAAATCCATGGAAATTCACTGACCCTGTTCTCAAATATTATACCTACTCTGTCCCCCCCCCCCTTTATTCTTTTTAATTTAATCTATGTTACAACAACTTCCTCTTACATGTTACAAAAAGGTACAAGGAACATAAATCATCATGTCACTGAATCTTGATCTCAAAGACGCTGAAGCCTTACTCAGACATAGCTTGCAATGCCTTCAATTAGAGAATGGTGTTTGGCCCCATTGGGAAGTGCCACCAAGTACGTACTATGTGCTTTAATGCTTATCTTCTTACAACTGCACAACAAATCATTCCCAGTAACAAAGTGATTAACAGTAGACATTGTGACATGTCTAAAGCAGACAATGAATGGCAGAGTATTTTAATGGAATCCAGAAAGTTTTCTTTCCTCTGCTTTTATTGTAGAGCTTGATAGAAAAGACCCACTAACAACTGCATAAAAGTTTAACTATTATACTCACATAAGCAGAGCATGACGAACCTGCCCTTGAGACAACTTTTTTTTTTTTTTTGGGAATTAGAGGGGCAGGTACTAATGGCCTGAGATTATAAGCGTAACCCACAACTCCCATTTTTAAGGGAGCATTTATGCCACTAGTCTACAAGGACATTAGCTAAGACTTAGCTTGTTGATAGAGAGGACATGCCAATAAGGTAATAACAACTACTTGTGGCTACGCTGTGTTAGGCTCCATCAGTATCCAGTTCACGTAATAATCCGACCATAGATCTTACATTTATACAGCCTACTAATCACAGGTACTAATGGCTGAGAGTATAAGCGTAACCCACAACCTCCCATTTTTAAGGGAGCATTATGCCACTAGTCTACAAGGACATTAGCTAAGACTTAGCTTGTTGATAGAGAGGACATGCCAATAAGTGTAATAACAACTACTTGTGGCTACGCTGTGTTAGGCTCCATCAGTATCCAGTTCACGTAATAATCCGACCATAGAATCTTACATTTATACAGCCTACTAATCACAACTTCAACTACAAACAACCCACAGCTAGAGACAGCCTTTGTCTTCATCATCATTAGTTGGTATTCCCCAAAATGCCTGATTTTATTATTAAGCATGCTAATTCATTTGCAGAATGCAGAGTACTTAGCTGAGAGTTATGATAGTGGCAAGCGAGTCTATACCTGCATAGTAGTATTGAATAAATGCGGATCAGCCAGCAAAAGCAAGCTTCCTTTGTGTAGTCACAAAAGATGAATCGGCAAGATGCGAAGCAAGCAGAAATACTTGCATAATTTTGATTAGTATGTTCCTCGAGTAGTCAACTTTTACATGTCTTCATTTCCTATACCAGAATAAATACGGACTTACTTTATAGCAAAGAATCATGCATATAAAGCAATTAAGCGTAAGAAAGTAAACTAAAAATTAAAAAGGAGGGTATTTGGAAAGCAGAGAAAAAACAACCAAATCTATCATTCTTTCTTTCTTAATTTCGGATGGTTTAAATTTGTATGAATGACCCTCAGGTTGTCACTTGGCAAACAAGAGGGAAATATCTAAACACAATTTTTTGCAGAAAGCGCCATAAAGATGTTTTTTTTTTGTACACATCTATTTTCTTCAAGACCGCTAGAGTAAACCCTCCATGGAAGCCTTGTCACTTTCCATTGCACGAACCACAAAAAAGCCTTTTTCTCACACCTTATCTAATCCACATTGTCTTGGAAGAAGAACAAATATCGTAACACCTAACGCCAATTTTAGCTGTTTGCCATCTCATTTTGTTTTTCCATCTAACTTCTCAACTTTCTAGTGCATAGAGAAGAATCATTCCCTCTTCACCCATTATCACAGTCAATATAGTACCAGCAAACCATTTTCACCAACAGAAGGTCATGTACAGGTTTTTTCATCCCCACCTCCTCCCACTAGATCGTTCCTTCTTTCTCCCTCAAGCAATAGCTAGAAAATAAGAACTTGCTTCCCCGCAACATACTGTTTAATAAATATTTTGCTTGCTTGAAACAAAAAGTAAGCACCCCACTGTCATAGTCTATGCTTTAGAAGAATGGCATTTGGATCATCAAGGGTCCTAGTTCTTGTCAGTAGCCAAAATTTTTGAGTTAGAGAGAGCATTTACCTGTCAGGGTTCAATCCATTAGAAGTGTGAGGTCTATAATTATTGTTGAGTTCCCTCATCTGTTCCAAATATTTGAAGAAGTTAGAGAGGGCAGTTGTATCATTATGCGCGTCTCTCTCAACTAACCAATCCTCATGAAGTTGGATATCTACATCCCTGTCAAAAATTGTGATGAAGAAATAATACTTCAAGATTTGAGTAAAGGCATGGCCAAACACAAAAAGAAATCTTGGGTAAAGGCAACACGGACAAATTTGCAAAGAGGCATTTTCAATGAGAAGCTAAAAAGAAAGTGAAGCACATTAAGCAAAGATGAGGAGGGAATTGCAGAAAGAAGAAACACCGTTACCTTTTCAAGGCCAGAACTTCATAGTTTCTTCGAAGGTAATCAGCATATTTTGTAAGGGCTTCCTGGGCATATGGCCTTCCCACAGTCCGCACTGCAGCTGCATTTAACAAAGTCTCCAATGTACCATGCTTTTTAATAAGTTTTAAAGCAGTCTTCCGACCAAAATCAGGGACCACATGTTGGATACCCGGAACGCCATCAACTTCATCACCTACAATGCATCCTACATAATCAAGGCAGTAGCTGAAAAAATTAACAGAAATATATAGTGTTCACAAAGGTAGAAGAAATTAGCAGGTATTTAATAACAAAACGTTGGATGTAAATCTCCCTCATTTTCAGTTATATGTCTGCAACTATACACTTGTCCCTCAAGCCATGAGGGTTGAATCAGATTAGTGCACTTGTAGAAATTCTCACTAATTAAAAGCCCAAAGGCATCTAATTCAATTAAATTGGGCCCATTTGGAATAGCTTATAAGTAACTTTTCAATCATGATTTATGGAATACGAGAAAAATATGTGAGATGAGTATTGTTATGTGAAACATGCTCCTAAGTGATTTTTAACGCTCTGCCAAACAGGGCCATTATAATGTTGCTGAGAATAAAGAGTTCAAATAATTTTAAAATACAGAATTTATAGCGTTTTACATTGTTGATTGATATGTCTCAAATAAGATGTGAGTAGCATCATTATCATACAAGATAAATTAGTAATACTCACTAAGGCTCAGATCAGATTGAGGGTCACAATTATATTGAGCTCTGTAGTGCCTCAAGGTGTAGAAGGACCACCTTTCTAACTCTGGCAAGGGCATAACAATTTGCACATCTTCAGATATGAGCTGTTTAAAATCCTTATCGGGAGAGGCAATCACAACACGAAAACCTCTGTTGAGAACTTGTCCAACAAGTGTGGCAACAACATCATCAGCTTCATGGCCATCAACTTTTATGACCTGAACAATTTAATCAACTCACTAATGTAACTAATGTAGTAAAGCTAATAAGGATATCAAATCAATATTTTACAACAATAATTTTCATGTTCTTCTTTTGAAAATCTTAGAGAAGTAAATAGTATCAGCTAATTCACATACTGAATGAATACTAATCCACATCTAAAATCTTATCATCCTCATATGGAACAAACTAATGAATTAAGACAACCGAAATCAGGGAAGAAACTGTATATTGATGGCTGGCGATAAATGCATTGACAAGTGTTTCAAGTAAGACCAATGATTAAGCATTGTTATCATTTCTCCAACAAGTTTTCTTGCCAAACAAACCCAACCCTATCTCCAGATGAGAGGTGGACTAAAGGGAGATAATGGAATTCTACATTGATCCCTTTATCTACATCAAACCATTATCCGTCAGAAACTTTACCATTATAAATACTCAGAAGCACAATCAAAAAAATTATCCAAACAGTCAGAAAAAGGAATTCTATTATGAGTTAATAAAACATCCATAATTTACTGAATTTCTAGTTCGAGACTGATTATGTTCCAACAGACATGCAGAACAAAAATCTACGCATGATGAATAAAGTCCCCTCCAATATCATAAAAAATGTAGAGCGTGCCAACAGGAATGATGAATAATAAGCAGAGTTCTGCAATAAACGTGCTTAAGCAATAAAATATTTTACGTCTAACCTTTGAATGAGAACTATGCTAAGAATATCTAACCTAAGGGTAAGCTTCAGATAAGACAATGAATGAGTACCATGGCATATTATTAGACAAGATAGAAAAGTGCTCTTGAAAAAGCACTTTTCTGCAAAACAAGCAAACTCCTCCACATATTTACTTTGTCTCCACATATTTATTTCATATACCGTAAAACACTTTTAAAACTATAATTTAGTTTCATCAAACAACCTCTAAAAATCATGTAGAAGCATGTCTAAAATGTACAAAAAAGAAATAGACTGTACAAAAGAAATAGAATGACAGTGATGTAAAAGAACCACTCACTGGCACATTGCATTTTCTGAGAACATCAGTGATCACTTGATGGGACCTCCCAACATGACCTCTAGAAAATCTTTGCGCAGATGATGAGTGCCGCAAGAATTTTTTCCTATGGGCTTTGTATGACGGCAGTAGCTGTCTACGATGCTCACTACCCTTTTCTCCATCAAAAACCTGTTTCATTCTAATAATAAATAAATAGAAGCCCAGAAAATAAATAAAGATAAGATGACAGATGGATAGAAACCAAGAGAGGCAGAGGTAGATTACAGCGATAACAGGGTCGCTGCGACTGACTTGAGAGAGAAAAAGAGAGACCCATCGACCAAAGGAGTACAAGCTGGGTGTGTTTCCTTCATAGCATAGAGGATTAACATCTAAAAAGAAGACCCTTTTCTTGCTAGCTCTCTTATCGTGACATTCACTTCCTGGCAGTGATTGCTCACCACGTGTTTGACGAAAAGACCAAGTGAAAGAAGACGACTCATCAGCTACAACTCCGGTATGGACCTTCCGAGCTTCAGTTTTCTTAATGGTGGCTTGTGCTGCAGATTTCTGAGCTGTTGATGGCAGAGAAAAGGAAAAATTGCAAGGGAAACAAGACTGAGTATAAGGGGCAGGGGACAAAGCTAGAGCTAGTGTTTTCATGGTGAAAATAGGCATACGAGGCAGTGTTGCAGTTTGACAATGAATCCTTTAACGGTTAATGTACCTGCAGGCTCCTCAAGCAATATGGATCGAGGCAGGGCGAGTCTGAGACAAAGTATCTGCTAGCCCTGGCCTGCTACTGCTAGAGCGCTAGTATGGCCCAGAGTAGCCTTCTGTCAAAGCTCCCGGTAAGAGTCTGTTTGTAACGCTGCTTTATTTTTTTATTACTTTTATGTAGAGTCGAAAAAACAGATTAAACCTGTTTAGGCTCGAAAATTATAAAAGTGAGGTTTAAAAATTTTCTTTTAAAATAAAAAACAGGCCTTATAAGATTTAGTCTTGTCGGGTTGAGGGTTTACAAGGACTGATTCATTTAGACTATTTTATACTCCCTCCGTTCCTTATTATAAGAGACAAATAATCGAAGTACGTTGATCAAAAAAACAGTTAAAATTAGTTAAGAACAATTAATGTGTAAAAAGTATAATTTTTTTCAAAAATGCCTTCATTAATAAGGAGAGAGCATGAGAGAGAACAATTAAATTATTAAAAGAAAGAGAAGTGGGAGGAGAGAGAGAGTGTGAGTTGGAGATAATAAATATGGGTAAAATAGTAAATCAACACAAAAAAGTAGAGACAACTTGTAAGTGTCTCTATATATAGGAACATGCCATAAGCATCAAATGTCTCTTATAATAAGGAACGGAGGGAGTATTTTTTGTTTGTTTCAAAATTTTTTTGTATAATTCTAATATTATTAATTTTTTATATTATTAATAATATTTCAAATATTTAGTTGTTATTATTATTTTAAAATTAAATTTTACAGAATTATTTGACTTATTTGGTTTTAGTTAATTTGTTTAATTAAATTTTTAAAAAATGGGTTAATTTGGACTTTAATAATGATTTGATTTATATTATATATGTTAATATTTTTAAACTATATATATTTGATAAGAGATTATTTTTATATTTATATAACTTGTGATTCTATAAGTTGAATGAGAAATTTATGAGTTTTAACAACAATGTTTCTCAAATTAAAATAAAATAATAGTTGGATTGCAAAATTTAAAAGTGAAATTTCTATAAAGAAGAAAAGCTTAATATTTTTGTTACGAAAGAAAAGGATACTTATGAAGAAGAGTAATTGATTATAGTGATGATAAATTTTTAAAAGATTAATGATAGTGTTTGTTTATTACACATTTACATTACAGATGAAACTTTTGAATGTTGTTATCTTGTTAATGAATGTTTTAGATATTCTTAGATGTTGATGGATATTTATATATGATGATATTTTGTATTTGTGATTTAATTTTATTCATATTTATGTCTTTTATTAATAATTTCATTGGTTTATTTTCTTTTTTTTTATATAAAAATGTGAAGAATATGAAAAATAGTTTTTTTTCCCTTAAACAAGCCGAAAGCTCGCGGGCTAGCCTTGAACCCGTTAGCTTAAGGGCCGAACCTAACAAATAAGGGTATTTTTGAAATTTTGGCCTTGTAGGGTCGGTTCTTTTAAGCCTGCCAACCCTGCAAGGCCAACCCGTATTCCCACATCTGTCTTTAATCATAAAGGACTATAGATTGTTTGATTTGATTCTTATATAATTTGAGAAAATTAGTGAAAAATACTTTTTTGAAAAGTTTTTTTAAACTAAAAGCATTAAAAAGGGGATTAAATTTGAGTAGGTGCTACTTATTTTTAAGGAGTACAATTATTCATGCAACATATATTTTTAACTATGTGCAAAGGACTATCATTTTAAAGACATTTATACATAATTAATGGCAAAGAAAATTAATGCTTTGCCTTTTATATTTTTAACTCAATTATAACTTAATCTTATATTTTAACTCAGTACAAGTATAATTATATCCTTATGATTCTGACTTAGATGTAACTCAATACTATGCTTGTTATTTATTTCTTTTTTTTAATTGTGAATTCATCATTAAAGTTATCTACAAAACTATCAAACCCATTTTTAATATATTGAGAATATTTTACAATTTTAATAACAAAACATGTATTGGGTGAAGATAGAAATGTACCAAAGCTTCACATTCCCTCAATGATCTCATTTGCACGCTTAAATTTAAGGAATACAAGTCTTATCAACTTCATTAGGGGTAATATTGCCTACTATGTTTAGATGAAATATTAGATTAAATCAAGCGTGCTTTTAAATCACACATAAAAAAAAAATAGCAATCTTGCTTTCTTTCACTAAGCATGATTCAATTTGTATGGAATTTCCTCTCAACCCCATTTTCTTACTCGTTGGGATTCCTTACTACCAAACACTCAACATTAACTCTCATCATCATCCACAACACGGTGTCGTTTTGACTGATCATAAAATAATCAACATTAAAAACTTCGAAATAAGTAGTTTACATATATACTACTTCTGATCCTTAATATAGGATTTTGTTTGACTTTTATTTTAATCCTAAATATAAGACTCCAATCCACTTTGTCTCTAATATTTATGCATTTTTTCCAAGATAGTCCTTCTAAGTTCTAACAATGATAGTTTTAGCCAATACACTTGATTAGCAAAGATATTTTGAGAAAAATAACACTTATTTATGACAAATAACTAACTTAATTTCTTTCTTTAATCTCCTTAAATTAGTCAACTAACTCTTGTAATTAGGACTGAAAAGTAGTAAGATATTTGGACAACTCAAATCAAATCTCTTTGCAATACTCCCTCCGTTCCTTATTATAAGAGACAAATAACCAAATTACGTTGATAAAAAAAGTAGTTAAAATTAGTTAAGAACAATTAATATGTAAAAAGTATAATTTTTTCCCAAAAATGCCCTCATTAATAAGGAGAGAGTATGAGAGAGAACAATTAAATTATTAAAAGAAAAAGAAGTGGGAGGGAGAGAGAGTGTGAATTGGAGATAAAATAAATATGGGTAAAATAGGAAATCAACACAAAAAAATAGAGACAACTTTTAAGTGTCTCTTATATATAGGAACATGTTATGAGCATCAAACGTCTCTTATGATAAGGAACAGAGGGAGTAGCATTTATGTCTCTGTGCTTGACATTAATATCTAGTCACTAACGGTAGATGGGTGGCTTAAAGACTTTGTTTCCTTGAGAATTTGAATCTAACGGATGAAAACAAAAAAATCACAGTGAAAGAGCTACTTAATTAAGATTGATAACATTCGAATATGATCTAACAATATTAAGGAAAAATGACAAAAAATAGTGTAAAAATCGCAAAATATCAAATCAGATATTTTCATAAAAATGAGTTGTTATTTGTAAATCAATTAATTGTTAAAACCTGTTAAAGTGTTGTAATAAATCATGATTTGAAATTTTGTAATTTTCGCTGCTTTTATTTATCATTCTCCCTAATAATAATAATAATAATAATAATAACAACAACAATAATAATCGTCAGCAGCAGCCAGCCTGGTAATGCCTGGTACGTTACCGACAAACAACCGCTGCAGCAACAAACGGGGCAAAACGGTGCAATATTTGACATGGAAATGGACACCCCTGATAGTAACCGCATACAGCCCAACGGCTTAGATCGGCTGCCAAACAAAAGCCCTCAAAACACATCGTTTCATTAGAAGCCCAGATTCAACGTTAAAACGACATCGTTTTTAACCCCAGCACCAAGTATTCACGCACAACAAATTACTTAATTACTGATTAATTAATAAAAAACCACACAAGCAAGTTTGAGTTCTTAAATCTGACTACCTCAAAGCTGCTACCAAAAATATTGTCTGGCTGAACATTTTGAGCACACATTTCCCTATTCTTTTAGCTTATTGAGTTATTTTCACTCCCTCCCCCCTCTACTTAGAACTCTCATTTCACTTTTGTTTTACCATCTTGTCTTACTATTAAAACAAAAAACAAAAAACAAAAAACAAAAAGGTCCCATATATATTTTGGGTAGGTGGAAAGTGAAAACTAGATTGATCTACACAAAGTTGTCCAAATCCAGCAAAGTGTGAGCTTTGCCTTTTGCTCCCTTCAATAGCTTGCACAAGCCAGATCAGCAATCCAACCCCAAATTCTGACCATTCCTTTTGAAACGTAAAAAATAAGCCAAACCCCACTCACTAATTTGTCTTCATTCTATTAGGGTGAGACACACTAATACTTACTTAGCAAAATCCAGTTGGCACCAAACCAAACACGTAAATATACATATGGGATTACTTGTTCTAAACTCTACATTGACTTGAATGAACCCTCTTAATTGCTTCTTGTCTCCACCAAGAAAAAGAAAATCCCAAAATCTCTAATATTTTTGGTGTAAGTCGTGTCCCAAAAGATCACTATCAAGCAGGAACGTGTCAGCTTGGAATGGCAAAAGAGAGTAATTAAATGGGGAGGCTCTATTTAGCTGTGCAACTATATATCGCTTTCATATGAGTCCCTGAGTCAACCATCCTAATGGAAAATTAACTATCTTTCACATCACTTCTTCCTCTCAATCCGCCGATGATAAGCATCTCATTTCATTGTCCTACATATCTAGCTTACTATTACCGCTGTATATGTTTTAAGATCTTCAACTTAAATTGACATTCTGCAAAATCTCTGTCCTCAGATACAGTTTTCCTTATTCATACATATATATAACAGTACATAGAGAGATGGTTTTAGAAGCTTGATCACTGTCCTGGGGTATGGGCAGGACTTTTTCTTGTCCTTTTGAGATGTACTATTGGTTGGTGATGAGGAATAATGAAGGAAAAATGAGAGCTTGATTATTGGGTATGTCGGTTTTGCCTTTTTCTTGTATTCATGAAAGATTTTGGTCCTGCCCATGAAAGGCAAATCAAGATCTTCCTTGGAAATCTAAGTTCAGAAGAAGGATGGGGATTTTGAAGTTATAAATTCAAAAACCATTTTTCCTTTTGTTTTTCTGCAGAGGCAAGAAAGTTAAGGTTTTTCTGCAGCAGTTGAACTAAACCTTTCTTCACGAACACAACCACTATAGGTCCCCCACCAAACCTAACACAAACCCATCATTCATCATTTTTCCCTCATCGATCAGTCTATCAGTTTCTCTCTGCCTTATTTCGCAGGCTTGTTATTAATTAATTATTAATTATTGCCCTCTTTCTTCATATGGCTGCTGCTACAGATCAAGATTTCAGCTTCCCCACCATTAATGACTCTTATTCTTTCTCCATTGATTCTCCTCCTCTTTGGAATCTATCTCCTGCAACCTCCCCTAACCCTTATGGAGGTCTCATCAGAGAAAGCCAGAGAAAGAGCTTCTCATGTATAGAGATTGGCAGGCCGGTGAGAAACGAAGAAGAACAAGAAGATGAAGAGAAGCAGAAGATGGATTTGTTGTGGGAAGATTTCAATGAGGAATTGTCTTCTTCAAGAGCCAATGGATCATCATCTTCTTCTTCAAGAGAGCAGGCTGAGTTCAGAACAGTATCAAAGAGAAGGAATAGTTATGACTCTGATTCTCTGATAGTTCCTTCCAAGAATGGCAGAAACAAGGGTAGCAATAACAACAAGCCTGGCATGGTGGTGCTTGTGAAGGTTCTGAAGAAACTGTTCTCTGTTAATAATTCTCTGGGCAAACCCAGAAAGCGAGTTACATAGCCTAGTTTTGTAATTATTTGGGAAATGGGATTTGTGGTGTTAATGAAATTTTCTTTCCTTTTCTTTTTTGCTCATGTTGCTTGATATAATTTGATCAGAGGGATAGAGAGGCTTTTGGTTTTGATGCAGGAATTGAAGAGTTGAGATTTGAAGGATGAGTCTGCCATTCTAATGTGTATATGTGAAATAGTAAATATAATTATGCAGAAATTATACTTTGTTTTCTTTTCCCTTTTTGGTTACCAAATTTGTGTGTTCTTTTGATGAAACATCTATGTTCTCAGATTTTTCAGTTTTCTTCAGTTTCAGGCCAATTGATGAAATACTGTTTCATCCGTGCAGTGGGGTCTAATGAACCGTAGATTGAGATTTAGATTTTCTTTTTCAAGTTAAAATACATATTTAATTCTTTAACTTTATACAAAATCTGATTTTTTATAACTTTAAAAGACATATTTTTAGGAATATAATCCTAAAATCGTTAACTTTAAATGGTATTTTTTTTGTAACAGTCAGGTTAAATGACTGAAAAAATAAAATTTTTAATATTAAAAGACGAAACTGAAACGTTAAAACACGGAATATATACTTTTTTAGCTTTTAAGTTTTCAATATTGACTTCCCGCGGACCAAAAAGATAGTTTGGAACTTTGGATTCACGAAATGTAATTTAATTTTAGTCTACAAAGTCATTGAGTTCACCGACAAAATATATTTTTCTAAAAAAAAAGTTAATATAATTTTTAGTCTCTCAAATTTGTTTTTATTTTAATTTTAGTCTCTCAAATTTCAAAACATAGGTTTTGGTTCCTTTAGGGGTAAAATGGTTCAAGTTTTATAAGGTTACAGGAACTAATGTTTTAAATGAAAAGAAATTTAAGGGATTAAAATCTATAGTTTAACATTTGAGATACTAAAATTAAATTGAAAGCAAATTTAAGAGATCAAACTTCATATTTCTTTTTTTGGTTGCCCACCTAGTTCACCGGAGTTTTGCTCCGACTACATCTGGAGCCGACCCGCATTACGTACCTGGCTGTGGTGGGTGAGTCTTCTAACGGGGGTTTCTGCATACGCTGATGCTCGAACTTCATATTAACCAAAAGAAAAACAGTTGTCCCCTAGTGCGAGATGCATAGGCCCAATAGTATGGTAGCCCAAAATGAGTTGCCATATATCCCAAATAGATGAGATTGTGTAGAATGAGACTAATATTAGTGTGAGCTCATTTTCGACGAGCCCAAATGACTAGTGAGCGGAGCCAATAAACCCAATCTCATCATAGCCCAAATTGTTTTGTGATAATGCTTAAAGAAAATTAATCTAATCAATCTTTGTAGCTTCAACCCCTCAAGCATGACTTGATGTAACTTAGTCTCTGTACTTTTCATTTAAAACTTAGTTTTTGATCTTTCCATAATTTTAATTCTTTCCATTCTGAAACGAGGGAGTAGGTTTAAGAAATGAGGATTTGTGTGTTATAACCTCACATCCTATATATAATTATTAAGTTAATTTTGGTCCTAAATAAAATTTTTTATATTTATCAGTTTTTTCTAAATTATCTAAATGGGATACTTTCTCAACCATAATCAAGTAAGTGAGGGAGGAAGGATATTAAGAAAGATGATTATAGTGTTTTAGGAAAAACATGTCATATTTCTCATAATTAACTAATTTACCCAATTTTCTTAATCAAATCAAATTAGTTAAATAAATATTATATCAAGGATCAAAAGACTATAAGAGTTAAATAACTAATTTACAGAAATTAATAAAATTAGTTAAATTAATTATTTATTAAATACGTGTTATTTTTTTTCTAAAATATCATATTTACTTATTGTACTCGAACTCTCCTGATGCAAATCTTCTCATCATATGTAATTATCATGGATAATTTAGGAAAAATATAAATTTTAAAAATAAAATAGATTAAGATATTTAGGATTAAAATAAATCCCTTAACTTCTTCGTAAATTTAAAATGAGAGAGATTTTTTTTTTTTTGAAAAAAAGCTAATTGGAGCTTCACATAGCCTTCCTTGCAGCTTCATGAACATGTTGGCGCATAATTGATTCTGGGCCCACATTTACCCAAAAACTTTATGGGCCTGAAAAATAGACCCAACCTTTTCAAAACAGATTTGTGGCCTCTTGGGTTCTCATAAACATGGCAATCCACGAATCCAACTTTACAACAATACTAACCTTTCTTGACTTTATCAACAGGAGTTGGGTCTAACAGAAGATATTAACCTCACAACATAACAAACTAAGATTTAAATTTTTGTTAGAAGAAGTATTCACATTTAGTGTTTAACAGTGTCTCGAATAGGATTGCTTCTAATAAAATGATACCTTTGTTTTAGATTTTTTTTTTTAAAAACCCTTCTCGACCTTCTTATTCTTTTTCTTTTAAATCACAAAAAAGGCAGTGACCAGGTTTTTATTCCAAATCTAAATATAATAGACCGATGGGAGTTGAGTTTAGTAGAAGATGTTAGTCTCTTACAACATAACGAATCAATATTCAAATTTCTACTCACATTAAATATCCGATAATATCTCAAACTAGATTGCATCTAATAGGTGCGAATAAATAAATAAAACTAGTGGAAGACTGAGATAATAACAGAGAAATATTGAAGTGATAATTGCTAACAACTAAGAAGTTAAACACCAAAGGTTGTGGAAGGTAGAATCATCACCAATAGGTTGCAAATATTGTGACAAGTTGAATTCCAGTCAACTACGCTTAAAATTTGAAGCAGATCAAAAATAATAAATAAACACATACCTATATAAGCAATTATTTTGTAACCTCCATATGTTCACTTTTGACCTTCCCTTGCAATTATTAAACAACAATACACGCCAACAAGATCGAAAAAGTTAACCTTTTTTGGGCCATGAACCTACAAGTAACCAATTTCCTGAAAAACTATTCATCAGTTAGTTAGCAATTTGTGCACAAAATCCAAACCTACCTTAATCTCACAACAACTTGCTGTGTGCTTGTTTATTTATTTATCCAGTTGAAACCATGTGCTTTGAACTTTATGGCAATCATAAATTAATGCCTAACTCTTACTATTTATTCCCATACCTGAAAAATGTTCATGCATGCACCCCCATTATAATTGGCCATAACAAAGTTTATGCATGCACCCCCACTTTTTCTCTATTTCTTTTTATCTGTCATCAAATATTCTTGCACATATATTAAGAAATATGGTTCTTTTATGAAAAAAAATATATATTAAGAAATATGGCCAGTATGTTGTACTTTTTTAGAAAAAAAAAATCTAATATGTCGTTAATTTATTTCATCATCTATTTTCTTCATGTACGAAATTGCATCTCTTAATCCATAGGAAAATTAGTAAAGGGATAAAGGGTATAATCGAAAAACTAATACTACTTCCGGTCCTAATTATAAGACCCAGTTGACTAATTTGAGGAGATTAAGGAAAGAAGTTAAGTTAGTCATTTGTAATAAATAAGTGTTGTCTTTCCTAAAATATCCTTACTAATCAGCTATATTGGCTAGAACTACAATTATTAGAAGGATTATCTTGAAAAAAATACACAAATATGAGAGACAAAGTGGATTGGGGTCTTATATTTAGGACCAAAATAAAAATCAAACAGGATCTTATATTAAGGATCGGAGGTAGTAATAAAATAATAGATAAATGGAAACATTTGTGTTTTTCCAAGAAAAGGTGATTGTTATATTATTGACGAAGTAGCTGGTATCTTTCTGAAGTTATCGTGCCTGCCAGCAAATTACCTTAGTTGTGTTTGAAGAACCTTGAAGAATTCTTCTTTTATTTTCTAGATGATATTATTCCTTAATATTTGTGTATCTCCCATGAATCATACCTAGTGAAGCCAAAAAAAAAAAACCAATAAATATATGTTGTTCTAGAGTGTACTCCTCTAATTCTAAATATAAAAAAAAAAATTTGTCGTAATTAAATACGAGAGATCTCATCTATCTATTTTACCTTTTAAATTTATAATTTTTTTATCAAATTATTTCTAATAGGATTTTTCTTAAAGGGTAATTTTCAATGTATATAGATTTATCAATAATAACTTATTTAACTTATTTTTTTAATCCCTACAAACAAATGAGTTATCCAATTCTTATATTTGGGATAGAAAAACTATCTATTATAGCATTAGCAAATAACAACAATAATCTTGGTTAACTTGTGAAACTAGAAATGTAAGCAAAGAATTTGTACAAGCTATGGAGTTGTGAGCTTTATCACGAGACTAGTCATTGTATAATACTATTTCCAATTCTTAATATAAGAGTTAGATAACTAATTTCAGGAGATTAAGTAAATTATTTTAATTTGTTAATTGTAATAAATGTGTATTGACTTCTTTAAATTATCTTTCTTAATTATGTGCATTGAAACTATCTTGAGATCTGCTTACAATCAATAAAAATATTTTAGAAAGATAAAACTTATATCAAGTTACTTAGGTCAAGTATGTCAAGTTAGCCAATCAAATTATGCTAGCAGTATGAATTTTGCACATCATCATTTAACCTCAAAACAACTCTTAAACACCATTAAAACAAGTATGGAAAAAATATTTTTTTTCTTTTAAAATAAAAGATAGACCTTTACACTGTGTTTGGTATGAAGTTTTCAGACCGGAGGAGAGAGAAGTGGCTCCCCTCCCCTCATTTGACCGAAACATTTTTTAATAGAGAGAAGGGAGCTACTCCCCTCTCTTTGTTTGGCTGGAAAAAATTTTAAAGGGGGAGGGACTCACATTCAGCCCCTCCTTTCCCCTTCTTGGTCTCCCCTCCAAAAGTGAAATTTTTTGAAGAGGAGATGAGAGATAAAATATTTAATTTCATAATCAGTTTAGTAAAGTAATATAATTTCTCTTTTATCCTCTCTTTGGCCTTTTTATTTTACACTTCTCTTTCAATCTTACAATTTTAATAACTCTAATCAACTCAACTTCATTCTCCTCTTATATTCAAAAATTCAACTAGAAAAATCAAACTACTTAAAATTTTGCTTAAAAAAAATGAAATGATAAAATTCATTGGGACAAAAAAAGAAACGATGGAGACTTATAATATTTTTGAAAAATTCAATATAGAGTAATATTAACTTAAGCTAGATAATAAGCATCTTTTAATCTTTTAATTAGTTAAAAATTAAAAAAATCAGGAATAAAAAATAGTAAAAATGTAATTTTTCTTTTGAACCCAATAGAATCCATGAATAACATTATGAAAAGAAATTTGATTTCAATTTTTTTGTTTTTTTTTCCTCAATGAGTTGTGCTTGTGGCAAAAGCACAACCTACTGTTTTTTTTAAAGTTAATAAATTGCCTCATACATATTGATAAAATAAAAAAATAAAAAAAATTTATTTAGATTTTATAAGAGTAAACTAGTTATTTTTTGAATAGCTCTCATCCCTCCCCCTCTTATGTCAAATAAGGTATCATTAAAATGTCTCTTTTTTCTTCCCCCGATCAATCTAAACAAAAGATTATTAAAATTCCTCTCCTCTCTGCCCTTTCTTCCCCTCCCCTTTATATCTCTCCTCCCTTTTTCTGTCCTCCTCTTCGCTCTATTGAAATCCCTTCCCCCCCTTTTACCGAGCCAAACATAGTGTTAAGCTTAGGGCGACTGTGAAGAAAGGCCGCAATCGTGAAAGAGAGCATATGACGGCCAAGGACGACAAAGTAAGAAGTTGCAGCGGCCATTAATACACAAGCTCATGAGTAGAATTGTCAGTGACTCGAACTGACAACAACGTAATCAATGAAGGAGAGGATGCACAATCTAGCCTATGGGCTACGAATTGCTCTTTGACTTGGAGAATTTATCCATCATAGTCAGATTCCCTTACCCACCTTCTCCAAACAGTTTTGAACTGTATTTTAGTTTGATTTCATATATTGATTCAATCAGTCATAAATCTTCACTGTGAATCTTCTTATGCAGTTGAAATAGAATTTATTTTTTTTAAAAGGAGGAAGCACCATTCCCTTGTTGCATTTTCTAATAAAGAGAAATAAAGTGTGTATGAATCAGTAAGAAATTTGATGGCGTTTAGAAGAAAATATATTTTTTGTCACTGAACCAAAAAAAAAGATATTTTTTCAGTCTTATTTTAACAATGTTCAAGAGTTATTTTGGGGTTAAATAACGGTGTGTAAAATTAATTTAGCTGGCATAATTTGATTGGCTAACTTGACGTGTTTGACTTAGGGTGTGTTTGGATGAAACCAAACCGTAGTTTGGAAAAGTGATTCTGGAGAATAGATTCTGGGGAGAATAGATTCTGTAAAAAAGTGATTCTGAGAAGTGAAGTGTTTGGATAGTTGTTATCAGAAGCACTTTTTATATATACAAATTACTAAAAAAAAGACATAAGTTAATATGATAATTACAGAAAAATAGATTTTATGATATATTTTAATTTGAAGGAATAAAATTGTTAATAATATATTTTTTACCAACATAATTAATAATACATAAGATAATATAATTAATAAATAATTAATGTGTATATATATTTATAAAATATAAGATTAAATATGTTTATCAAAAAATATGTTTATAAAAAAATAACAAGATACATATCATATAGGCTCTCACACTCTCCCTTTTTTCTCCAAAAGCAAAAAAAATTTGCTTTTTCCAAAACCATGGTTTGGGGTGTCACCCAAACACACCCTTAAGTAACTTGATGTAAGTTTTGTCCTTTTAGAAAAATATTATAATTTCAAGAGACAAGGTAGATTGAGATTTTATATTTAAAATTAAATTAAATCTAATTTTCAACTAGTTCTTATATTAAAAACGAGAACTAGTATGTTGCTTTGACCAAAAAAATTATAAAATAATATTTGAATTATAATTGCAGTAAGAACACACACACCCAGCTAGGGTAAAAAGATTGAAGATAGAATTCACGAGATCTGGGCATGCGAGAGAAAAAAGGAGAACTGTTTTATTGGTAGCAACAGTAAAAATGAAAAGGCAGGAGGGAAAAGTGGGGGAGAACCAGGTCCAAAGTGAGGACCGGTTCGGTTCATATAAGCCACAGCTACCTCCCCACCCTTACACGTTATTTTATGACGACCCTTCATCTAAGCCCAGTGGCTCATCACTCTCTCTATCATCACTAAACTTGAAAACATTTCAAGGCACCCAAAATGGAACCTTTTTTTTTTTTGCATTGAAATTTTTTTGTTTGGCCTTTTGGGGTCCTCCTAATTACACATAATATCCATGACCATCACCAAAAATTTACATAAAAAAAAATGACCCTTCTTAAAGAAAGGCTCATTTTCATTTTGCTAGCTAAACCACCACAAAAATGGCAGTTTTTATAGGGTTTTGGAAAGAACATGAGCCTTAAATTTACAGACAGTGATGCATATATATATATATATATATATATTAAAAAGCTGAGACCCCACTTTAAAAGAAAAATTTGCTCATTATTTTCATTCAATGAAATCCCGCTCCGGCGGATGGCTTGAAGTCCGGTGGTGGTGATGGCAGCAAGATCATCGATAATATGCCACTAGCGGCGGCCGCCACGGCACCCGCAACAAACGCCGGCAAGTTACCACCACCGAAGAGTGCATCCCATGGTCCGTTAACAACCGATACAAACATCTGTATTTAAAGAAGTTAGAGGGATTAGCAATATGAAATATTAAAAACTGGGGGGAAATGTATTTACTACACGGTACTTAATACTACCTCGGTCCTTATTATAAGATCCCGTTTGATTTTTGTTTGGTCCTAATTATAAGACCCCAATCCTTTTGTCTCTTATATTGTGCATTCTTTTCCAAGATAACCTCTAATAATCATAGTTTAGCCCATACACTTAATTAGCAAGGATATTTAGGAATGACAACACTTATTTATTACAAATAACTAATTAACTTACTCCTTAATCTCTCCAAATAAGTCAACTGGGTCTTATAATTAGGACCGGAGGTAGTATAAGAGTTAGTTTGATATTTAATTTAATATTAAATATAAGATTCTAATATACTTTGTCTCATATTTATTTATTTAATTTTCAAAATTAACATGTAATAGTTGTATATGTTAAATGTTTCCATTAAATGGTATAATTCTAGTTAAGACATATCATATATGACTGTATAAGTATTTAGGAAAAATAACCCTTTGTTTATTACAAATAATTAACTTAATAAATTTTTTAATTTACTCAGATTAGTTAAGTAGCGCTTATATATTAATAAGTGGAAGTAAGATTTCTGAAGAGAATAAGTTATGAATTAATAATCACCTGTGGCACGACAATTGCAAGGTGAGAACGGCTAGAGATAGCCCTGAAAATTTAGGTAAATAAAAGAATAAATAAAACATGTATAAATTTCAGTTCAAATAATTAAAGTGAGATACACGAATCAATTAAAGTCTAATCTTAACATTCAGTGGGTCTTGGCTTTATAAAATGCTTGCTTAATCATATACCTTGGCCTGCGCCTGAGGAGTTGGAGAAAATGGATGCAAGGGCAAAGGGAATACTGTAAGTGATCTGCAAAAAATTAAAAGGGCAAAAAAAAAAAAAAGATTTAGTGATTACAGTATAATTAGAATTTCGTGGTTTTTATGACTGCAGAACAGAAATTACTTTCCTGGGAATGATGTCAAACACATCACTTTTGGCATCAGTCAACCCCAGTCAAACTTGCCAAATCAGATTTTATTTATTTATTTTTTATAAAGTAGTTATTAAAAAAAAAAAAAAAAGATTCATGAGCGACTCACCGCCAGGGGAATCCCGAGCAAGGCAAAGAGAGACAACGCGGCGCCGTTAACTCCGGCAGAAGGCGGGAGAGGATCATCAGAGCCGGGGCCGAACCGCCGTGAGTTCTCGGCCAACTTAGTGATCAACACGGTGGAGGCCAAGCAGGCGGCGAGCAGGATGTTCACAATTCCCCACAGTCTTTCACGCC
Organism: Neltuma alba; assembly: GCF_004799145.2. Taxonomy (NCBI): domain Eukaryota; kingdom Viridiplantae; phylum Streptophyta; class Magnoliopsida; order Fabales; family Fabaceae; genus Neltuma; species Neltuma alba. The sequence continues at coordinate 260,812 of NW_021635764.1, forward strand.
CCCAACCGCACGCGCCAACACCTCCACGCCCAACGACACCACACCCAACACCACCGAGTTCAACATAAGCCCCAACGATCCGGCGTGCACCCCCTTATCGTACGCCTTTCCTTCCCCAACCTTTCCCCCGTACACCTCCTTCGCCATCCAGTCTGTGTCGAACATCAAGAAGGGGAACCAAGCAATCCAGTTGAGACACGTCACCAGGAGTAGAAGCCACATCGGCCTCTTGAGCTCACGGAATGCCCCCAGCATCTGTCCGAAACACGGTAAGCTTCCTGATCCCTCCTCCACTGAATCATCACCCTCGGTCCCGCCTTTTTGCGGTTGGAACGGCTTCTCCTTCACGTAAAACAGAGCGATGGCTGTGGAAAGACGAGAAGAGCGATGGATATGAAGAAGCAGCTCTTTAGGTTGGCGCAGTATTCGTTGCAGGCGTCGGTTTTGGTGAAGGAGAAGCTCTTGTAAAGCTTGCCGTCGGCTCCGGCGGCGTAGCCGAGAACGTTTCCGACGGCCATGAAGAACGAGAAGAAACCGTTTGCCGATCGCGTCTTTCGGCTGTCCCCGGCGGCAAGGTCGGCTAACAGTGCTCGGCACGGGCCTTGGAGCATGTTGTTGGCCACATCGAGGATCCAGAATCCGAAGACGAAGATCCCGATGGATCGCGGTCGCGTTTTTTTGTCGAGAGAATCGCCCATCGTATGGCCGAGATCAGCGGAATAACCGATCAAGAAACGGCGACAGCCACCGCTAGTGTACCAACGGCGATGAAAGGGCGCCGGCGGCCGAATCGGGAGGTGCAGCGGTCGCTGTGGTAACCAACAACTGGTTGAACCAGCAAGCCGGAGATCGGACCACAGAGCCAAATGAAGGAAGCCCAAAAGTGGGGCGTCCCGAGGAGTTGGACGTAAGGAGTTAGCAAGGAAAGCTGAAGTGCCCATCCGAAATTAATTCCGGCGGCAATGGAAGCGACGACGATTATTTTCCGGAGAGGGCTAGCTTCTGGAGGAGAGGCAGCTGCTTCAAATTGAACAGAAGGAGGTTTGGTGTTGTTTTGCTTAGTAGCCATGATAGCTCAAAGAAACAAAATAACTGATTTGAGCGTGGCTATGGGTTTATTGAAGCCAGAGGGAGAGAGCCGCTTAATTTATAACGAGGAAGAAGGAATGAGTCTGCATGCAACTGTACCGAGAACCAGAATCTGAAGAAAGTGGGGACCGGTGGGCGAGGTAGGAAAGTCGATAAGTTCCTTCCTTATCTGAAAGGCACAAACTAAGGAGATACTGACAATTAAATTCACATGAGAAATTAACATATAATTAATTCATTACATTTGCTGACACTATTTACTAAAGTAAACTAGAGTTTTCATATTTTATATTATTTTTTAGTTTTTTTAATATATAGATTCTCTTGAAAAAATATTAATGATAATTATATACCTTGTCCTAACATTTGACTTTACTTTTTTTTTTTTAATGTTAAAAACTCTCC